>NC_051271.1:16183904-16385144 GCF_015220745.1 Sebastes umbrosus
ACAGCAAAGTCAGTTTGGATGAGAGGCTTCTCCATTCTGGTTAAGTGTGAAGATATGAGATAAAAAACTCTCCTTTGCTTCACCTCATGCGGGGTGAAACCAAGCATCAGTTTGTTTGAGTCACTTCATTTTCTCGACTCTCTATCTCTCTCTATCTCTCTCTCTCTCTCTCTCTCTCTCTTTTCCCTCTCTGTCTCTCCAAACTTTGTGGCCTACTTTTTCGGCGCTTTGAAAAATTGTCTTTGGCGAGGGTTGGATGAAAGTTGTGAGGGGGAGGCGGGGAGGAGGCGCTGGGCAGAGGAAGCGAGTGAAGGCTTGCCCCTTTATCTTCCTGCCCAGACCTCCATCATGTCTGACTCTCCCTCCCTGTTTCTCTCTTTTCGTCTCTCCTCCTCTCATGTTGTGAGATTACTCATCGACTCAAATTCTTGCATCTAGAATGAAAAAAACACAACTCTTTTTTTATGTGACAGACTGCTCTGAAAATGTGATGAAACACAAACAGTCTCTTTGATGCTGTTTCAGATCTGGTGGTGAATTTTCAGACACACAAAAATGAAATTTTAAATAGTTAAGAAGGTATTTAAGAGTGTGTAGCTTACTGTTACTAACGAGCATATAAACGCACTGCATTTATCTAGAACTAGGCTACATTTTGGGGTCAACAGGTTACAGTATGTTAGAAAAAAGCCCTGTTCACGATATCACATGGAATGTGTAGTATTTCCCCTCTCTCTCTGCGGAAGCAGGTCACGGATGCAAAGACTAAATCTAAAATAGCTGCCAAAATTAACACTGCTGCAGGATATCAGTGCTGTTAACACAATTTTCCCCAAACTTTTGTTTTCCAGTGCTGCACCCCGTAACTAACCAGAATAAAAAAATACTTAAAGTATAATTTATTTCTCCTCTCCCCCAAAATGTTGCTTATACTGTATTTTGTTTTATTTGCACTCTCTATATTTGCACTCGTTGCTACTTTGAACTGCAACTGCTGCACAATAATTTCCCTCGGGATGAATAAAGTTCTATCTTATCTCACTTTATTGGTGCGTGATTCATACAGTGAGATTACACTGTAAATCACCAGCTGCATCAGAAAGAGTTACCGTAAACTGCATTAGTGCTGCGCCTTAGTGGAAAGCTTGACAGGTCTAGTCTCACCAGCTGGTGACCCGCGTTTACAGTACAGTGGACATGATGTAAATATGTAGTCATTATGTGTGTGTGTGTTGGAGAGGTCACAAAGGTCAGTTAGAGCCCATTAGGCTGCTGCCTCAGCAGAGAGGAGGCAGACGTGTAAATCTTTCGCCTCATTAGCTTCGTGTAGTCAGACTGCGAGGAGAGCATGCTCCCCGTTCATGTTTCACAACAACGCAGCAACATCCCAACATGCTGACACGGCCACACAAAATCAATTGACCAATTAATCAATCCATCAATAAGTCAAGCAGCAAACCAGCGAGCCATGCAACCTGCTGACCGGTTAAAGAGCAGATCGGCCGACTCTGACCGAAACTAAACTTATCATCGATTTCACGTTTAAGAGACGAGAAGGTAAGAAACTAAAACCTCAATCAATTAATGGAGAAAATAATCAGCAATACTTTAAGTTAATTTTCCTGATTATACTTACATACTTTTACATAAAGGGGACATAACATGCTCATTTCCAGGTTCATACTTGTATTTTGAGTTTCTACTAGAACATGTTTACATGCTGTAATGTTCAAAAACACATTATTTGAATACCTGTATTCACCCTCTGTCTGAAATGCTCTGTTTTAGCGCCTGTCTCTTTCAACCCTCCCGACTTGTCATAATGGGAAAAGCCCGTTCTCATTCCCAGGGCGTCAAATACCGACACTTTGTCACGGCCGTCTACGTTTCATACCAACGCACTGAGCTTTCCATTAACTACACCGTAAACCCATTTGCGTCAATATTAATAGTGTGTTAATGTAGCTTTAAGAGTGAAAAGACACACACACCAGTCGGGCGGGTTGGGAGGTGGATGGGTCCAACAAACACAAGGCTTTCATCCAGGGGACCTGTTCATGTCCCGTTTTCACAAGTTTCACTTTGCAAACGTAGTAATTTTAAGCCCAACCATGATGTTTTTTTCTAAACCTAACTCATTGGTTTTGATGCGTAAACCTAAGCAATTGTTTGAAATCACAACGTTAAGCACGTGTTTACTGCGACCGTAAAGGGACGCCAAGGGTTGTGACAAAGCGTCAGTATGTGACGAGTTGGGATGAGAACGTGTTGGTAATTGTGACGACATTTCTCACTATTTTCATTATTTTTTACAAACCAATCGATTAATGGAGAAAATAATCAGCAGATTAATCCATAATGAAAATAATTATTAGTTAATAGTTCAAAACGAGCTCCACCTCAACCAACTACAACAGTTAAGTCCTGCTTTTACATTAATGCACGAGTGATAATAATCTAATGACAGAATATACATTATAATAGTTGAACAGTCACAGGGGACATTTTTAGAATTTAATTTTATATATATATATATATATATATATATATATATATCAAAACTGGATTGATTATGAACATTTTCATAGAATAAATAAAAGCGGTGGTAGTAAAACACAGACACATGTTACGTGTTGTTGTGTTTGTCAATCTGCTTTGTCACACTGCAGCTCACTCTGCTCTCTCTTCCTGTTTTGGTTGCTGTTGCTCGGCTGAGCAGACGACCGTTTTACTACAGGAAGTGAGACAGGAGTTGGTTTTCTGTTGATTTTTTTTTTAAGAAACCGCAGCGTGACAGATTGTTGAGTTCACCGCGGCCGAGGAGGAAGCGGCCGTTGGGTTTGTTTTCATCATGTTCTGACGTCCTTCAGAGCTGCTGTTCACCCACTTCTTCTCCTTCTTCTTCTCCTTCTTCTTCTTCTTCTCCTTTGTCGGCGCCTAAAACTGTTATTTTTGGAATTGTATAACTTCCTGTTTACACTGTATTTACTAAGTAAGATTTTTCTTAAGTTTTAATGGTCTTTACTTTTATAAGTATTAATGATGCAGCCCAAATCTCAGTTTGAAAGTAGCTTGTAGTTACTAAGAACTTATGAAGGAGTTTACACACAAACTAAGTGATGGATTTATGAATTACTGGTACAACACTGCAGCAGAGCAGCGTTTTATAAAACTGCATGGTGACACACAGTAAACATGACGGTTTCCAGACTGTCAGAGGTGCAAATTTTGCAAAATGTACTTCCTCCATAAACAAATCCACTGATTCTGTTGAAATGTATTGATTTTGCTGCTGTGACCTGGACACTAACAACATAAACAAGTCAGGATAATTAGACCCAGCAATGCTCCATGTGTGAAAAGTTAATGTTTTGGTTGTGAATCCTCTACAGGTCCAGTCACATGGTCTGAAGTCTGGGATCTGATGGTCCTGCGACTGGATGGATTAGCTTCACCAGCGTCTTTGCTCAGTATTATCCTCCATGAACCAGCCTGGATTACCTGCTGGAAAGGTCAGCGTGAGGTCAGGGTGTAGGGCTGAGCAACGGTCCCCTCTGAGTGCTAATGGATGAAAGTACAGTAAATGGGTCAGTGGTCACCGGCAGCCAGTCAATGGTGGTCATCTCTTTTCAAATTCAAAGCAGCTTTATTGGCAAGAAGGTTTTAAGAACAATGTTGCCATCTTGCGAGGGTTTCCCAACTCGCGGGTTACCTTCTAGACACGATTGAGCAAATTTTACATGTAGCCAAACGGTGGAATTCAACATGTCCGTCACATGATGCCATTGGGCCCAAAAATACTTTTTTCCCATAGACTTACATTGGGAAACAGATGTCTGCAAATTAGTGGATAATTTTTTTTTAGGTAAATCAACTTCCCAGTATGAACACTTGAATAGCCCTTATTTAAATCATTAGGTCCTAAAAGTTGTAAAATGCACTAATAGCTGAATCCAGAGTTATTTCTCTTCTTCCGTTCTTGTGAATGAGACCCAGACCGAGGCTGGAGCGAGGGCTGGGATGCGGAGTTAAAGAAAACGCTACTGCGCCTGTTCTACGGGCCCAATGGACATCCATGATGATAAAAATATAAAAGTACACACTGACAGTAATATGAATATTAACACAACATTAAAACAACATTAAGATTGATATGTATTAATGATATATATACAGTATACAGTATTCAACACGTTGTCATCCCAACTCGTCACATACTGACGCTTTGTCAGACCCCTCAACTTCACTTTTCGGTCGCAGTAAATACGTGCTTAACGTTGTGAATTAAACAAAAACACTTAGGTTCAGGCAACAAAACCACTATAGATAGGTTTAGGAAAACACAACATAATTGGGTTTAAAATCACTATGTTTCTACTTTGCAAATGTGACTTGACGTACGGGACATGAACAGCGGTCTCCTGGATGAAAGCCCTGTATTTGTTGGACCCATCCACCCTGTGTGTCTCTTTTGTTCTTTAAACTACATCACCACAGCACTTTCCCTGAGCGTTTACTGTATAAAATATGGAGGTAGTCTCAGTGACATTACCCATAGGTTTCTGAAGAGCCATTGTCAATCTCAAAGTAGGAGGCTCCGGCCTTCGCCATCTTGGCAGTGACGACACAGCATAACTTCCGGTCAATCCAAAAATAGGCAAAGAGGAGGTTCATGGGTGGAGCTGAGGTGGGCCGGCTGACGCAGCAGAGAAGACAGCTTACAGCTAGCGACCTGGTACGGCATCCAAAGAGGACACGCCCTCAATTATGCTGAAGTTTAAGCCTTGTTATAATTTAAACAGGTGAGATATATAAAGTAAAGTTGTCATGAACGGGGATATTAGCTATGGAGACCAAAACCATTTTTGTACCAGGCTGTAAACATGTTTATTTCTGCTGTAAAGTTGGGCATTTTAACATGTGGGTCTGTGGGGATTGACTCGCTGTTGGAGCCTCAACTGGCCATATGAGGAACTGCAGCTTTTGCAACTTCCGCGTTGGCTTCATTTCTCAGCAGCGGAGGTTGCCTCTTAGCCCCAACCTGTGGTTGAAATGAGATAATAGACATGCTTTGACCTGCAAACATCCAAATCAGTAAGAGATGTGAAACTTGCAAACTGTGGTTCACCCACTTTTGTGTTGTGTAATCAACACAAAATCATCTCAATAGTATCGTTCATAATCACGTTGGTTTAATTTTTATTTGAGAAACACAAAATGCTGATTGTTTATCTGCAAGTCAAACTTAGTTTTATTATGTATGTAGATAAACTTCTCATCTCTGTGATGAGAATGAAAGACGGGCCTTCAGTCTCTCCTCTCACTCGTCACACAGAGGAAGTGAGAGTCGTAGTAAAGAAGTGAGAGTGTTTCTGAGGTGAGCCGATGACTTCAGTTCACGTTTGACGGTTGCAGAATTTTCCCGCCTCGGCGACGCAGCAGCGCTCGGGTACTCTCCGTGTTGTCTGCATATGACGGTGTGGTTGAGATGTGTTACACTCTCTCTACTGCGTCCTGTAACCACAGAGGACACAGCGGACTTACACAACAACTGCAGCACAGCATGCAGCCGCTCGGCTTTAACCTCCTCGATGACATGAAAGAGGAAGTTTTACATGAATAATAAAGACTCAGCATGTTGAAGGTTCAGTTTACTGGCAACAACAATATATGGTGTCATAGAAAAAACACCTTTATGTCCTCTAGAGGCCACAATGTTTATTAAAGTGTTGGACAGAACAAACAACTTCCTACAGTTCATGGTCAGGATTCATCCTCTGTAGAACATGAATATGTCTGATTTGTGACATTTCCAGCTGATCAGACCGAACAAAACATAAAGTTTTCACCTCTTGAACCTGATGAATGCATTTTACTTTTAAATTTACATTTTAAAACTCGCCTTTACCTCTAAATCAGTGTTATATCAGATTATACATTCCTTAAAATGGTGTATTTACTGTGTGATGAAAACATGTCATTTCCACATTGTGTTATTATATTATTTTCTCATAAAAGCTAGTCCATCATATTTATGATAGCGTGCCACTGACATGTCAGATGAGGGCATTTCAGAGCTAACTTACGGGTGCTCTGTGGACACTCAGAGACATCTCCCTGCTGCTGAGAGTTACTTCACCTCAGCGTTCGTCCTCTGTGACCTTCACTCAGATGGTGATGATGATGTCTGTGGTCAGATCGGCTCCAGAGTCGAGGGGAGGAACAACCTGATCTCTCTCCTGCGGCTTTCAGAGCCTCGCTGACGGCCAGAGAGGGGCTAGTGTGTGATGGAGTGTGGGGTTGTGGGTAATCCTATCGCCAACCAGAGAGGATCTGGATCACCATCCCACCATTTCTACTGTACAGTGGCGGCTGGTCTGCCTCAGTTCTGAATTGAAAATGTTATTTCAGTAAAAGTATGCAAGTATAATCAGGAAAATGTACTTAAATTATTAAAAGTATAAAAATGTCCCCTGTGACTGTTCTACTATTATATATTATTTCATTAGATTACTATTTGTCACGGTTTGGCCCTCAGACTTTTGTTAAGACTTTCATGCATTCGTTTAGTGTTTCCTGTTTTATTTTGTAAGCCACTCTCCTCATGTGACATGTTTGGTTTTACTTCCTGTCTTTTTGTGTTTTCCCGCCAATTTTGATTGACTGCCCCGGCCTGACTAGTTTCACCTGTACATACACTTTTCTGAATCAGCCTTGTTAGTTCTCCCCAACCAATCAGCTCCTTTTCTTGTTCCCAGTGTTTTTCCCCAGCCAATCAGCTCCCTGCCTATTCCTCGGCCTAATCACCTCATTCCCCTCACCTGAGCTTCTCCGCCCATCTCTCCACCTCTCCTCAGATTAGTTTGTACTTATTGATGCCTTCAAATGCAACTAGTGAGCTCGTGTTTACAACATGGGAAGTCGTGTTCATGATATACGTGGCGTTCAAGTGGTTAAGTCGTGAAGAACACTGCTGCTAAGCAACGGTAATATTAACGTTACCTTCGGCATCTAGAAGACACAGAGGATGACAATTAAGCAAGCTCGCAAGTGGGTAACATAATAAAGAAAATGCAAAGGCATAATGACAGAGGAAAGGGATGAGGTTGTTGGGAATATCAACATTTTCCTTAGACTTATTATAAAATTATGAAAAAAACAATGTATGAATGAAATTACAATATATTAACTTATTAAGTACCGAAAAATGAACTTGCATCGCCTCCGCCATTTCTGACAAGATCAACAAACATGTCACAACTCATGAACTCGTAACGTTCCACTTACGAGGTTGTGAATATGACATGAGGGGGGCGTTCATACGGGTTCAACTCGTAAACACGACCCCATTTAAAGGCACCATATGTCCTGGTTTTCAGCTCAGCCTTTGTTGGATCCTTGACTTTGTTATGAGAGTTTCAGTTCTGCCTTGCCTGCACCGATTCTTGTATTCAAATTATTTTCTCCAAGTCCCTGTTTCCGTAGTCTCCTGCATTTGGATCCACTTTCCATGACAATTATCCATATATATTATGCTCACACATTCAAGTAAAAGCAGGATTTTACTGTTGTAGTTGTTTGAGGTGGAGTTCATTTTGAACTATTAACTAATGATTATTTTCATTAAGGATTTATCTGCTGATTATTTTCTCCATTAATCGATTGTTTGGTTTGTAACAATAGTGAGAAATGCCATCACAATGACCCAGAGCCTAAAGGTGACACCTTCACAATGTTTGTTTTGTCTAACCAAGTGTCCAAACTAAGGCTGCAACTAATGATTATTTTCATTGTTGATTAATCTGTTGATTATTTTCTTGATTAATTGATTAGTTGTTTGGTCTATAAAATGTCAGAAATTGGTGAAAAATGTCAATCAGTGTTTCCCAAATGTCTTGTTTTGTCCACAACTCAAAGAACCTTGTGCATAAACAACTTGTTGCATTCACCAGTTTTCTCATTCTAAGACTTTTCTTTTTAATGGTAAATGGGACGATGGAACAAAAAACAACAACATGTCGTCCTCCTCTCTGGTTCACAGACAGCTGTTGCAGTATGTGCAACATCTGATCCTTGTTAACATCTGAACCATCTTAACCTCCGTGCACAGTCACCGTCCTCCCCGACAAAACAAAGCCAGAGGCCGCAGTTGTGACTCACTCGTTTGCAATCCCACCGCCACAACTTCCCACGGCCCGATGACAGCAACGGAGCAGCACGCCGTCACCCGAGGCTAATACCTGCTCCCTGATAGCTTCATTTACTCTGCAGAAGAAGTCATTTTCCTTTTTAACCTCACTAATCCCTGTTAGGACATGCCTCTGCTTTCTCGTGAGCCTTACTCGGATGGGATTAGTGTTACAACGAGGAGGCGGGGAAACTGTAATCGTCACTGGAGCATGTCTGTAATCTTAGTCTTGCGTAAATCTGCCATGTTAATAGTTTTTACAGACTGTGCAGACTATAAAACTCCAGTTTTACCGTCTGTGAAACAAAAAGCTGGAGTAAAACTATTCTAGTCTGAGCTGCTTGAATAAGGCTGTTTTCAGACCTTTAGTGTGTTTGCTTTGTTCTGATTCAGGGACTAATGTGATACGACGTGTTGCATTTGCTCCTCGGTTCGTTTGTGTTTATACGGCAACATTCAAGAGCGGTCCAAAAGCTGTAAACAAATAAGCGAGCAAGCTGTTCTGTAATTGGTCAGAAATACTACCAGGAAGATTTGCCTCAAAACGCTCCGTCCTCTTTCTTTTTTTCTTCTTCACTATGGAGCACCAGCAGCGTGTACTGCTAATTGTTTTCATTATGTTTATACGGTTGATATACCAGTGGTCATTAAATGAACAAAATATGCAGTTCCATCGAGATGTGGATATTTTATAATTATAATCAATTATAAGAATATAATGATAAATAATATCTCAATTAATTAGAGCCCATCGCCGTCTGAGGCTGGCTTTAATGGATGCATATAAGCTATTTTACAGGCAATGTGCGAGCCAGTTGTTTCAGATGGTACTGTAGGGTCGATTGCATTCTGATTGCAAACAAACCACTCCAGAGTTCGAGTGGAAGCTGGCCGAGACCACCTTCCCTAGGCGATTGTTTTTCCCAGCATCTGAGAGCGATTGCTGCATTCACATATTCCCAAACTAACCTGATCTCATGGGAAGGCATATAGATAGCACGACATTTCATGATATCACATTTTAGTCTTTTCGCGTGTCATTTATACACCACAGGCTTAATGTTGTGAAAAGGCTTTTCGTGTGTCACTTAACAGCACATTGTTACCGTGAAATGGTCGTGGTTGTTTAGGCAACAAAACCACTTAGTTAGGTTTAGGAAAAACATCATGGTTGGGCTTAAAATTAATATGTAAACTAAGTCAAATACATATGTAAACAACGTAACTTCAAAATAACTCTGCAATGCAAAGGATTTAATTTAAATCTCTCTTTTAACTGTAAAACCGTTCAAATATTAGTAATTAGTAAATGGACTTGCATTTATACAGCGCTTTTCTAGTCTTCCGACCACTCAAAGCCCTTTACACTACATGTCAACATTCACACACACATTCATACACTTGTAGATTCGGCGTTTTTTCCTAATTAAACTTTGTGAAATTACAGTTGAGCTCGACCAAAGCACACTTGGAGATTGTTGGACAGAGTAACGACGACGGTTTAGGTGAGTTTTATTTTGTTTTTGTCCAGTTTGAATGAAGTGTTTTACGATGCTCCGCTGCGTATAGCTGATCTCAACTTAAACAAAAATACACGTGGATGATGGCGCAAGCTGAATGGAGAGAGGGGGCAATCGTATTCAGGCTGCTTGACGGAGGTCTGCGCTCTCTGAGTGCTATTCTAGTCTACTAATAATTTGCAACCCTGTGTGGGTTCCCTCCCACAGTCCAAAGACATGCAGGTTAGGTTAATTGGCAACTCTTAATTGCCTGCAGGTGCTGTTCACATTGAGTCACTTCATGTGTCTTGAGCGAATCAGATCTCTATCCGATGTCCAAAAAAAAGTGTAAATGCATCCGAGAAGCACTCAAGACAGATAGAAATCTGATCGCTCAAATCACCTCTGGAGTTTGTATGCAGTTTAATGTGTTTTGATTACATGTATCATATCATTTTTCAGTCACTTCCTTCATTTGTTGGGCTGACTTTAAATGATAAATTAAGTTCTGGTAATTATATGCTCAGTGCTGAAAGACAAATCTCACTTTTAATCAAATCAACATTTGTTTTATTAAATTAAAATACTTTTTTTCCTGTGTCCAGTGTGTTTGTGTGTGTGTTGGATGAAATCTGACACTCAGCGATGACATCACAGCGTTGGGTTAATGAAGCTGAGCTCATAATGTGAGCTGATGGATTTCGGCGCCCAGACGCTCTCACCTTAAATAAATCAGCCGCACTCAACTTCCTGTTTGGGTCGAGGATGAAAATGGGCCCGCAGACAGATACAGAGTGGTCGGATGACATCAGCGTGTGAAGCTCTGCGGCGGAGGAGAAACAGAGTGTTTAATGGATGTGATGGGAAGAGCATCTGGGAGTACCTAACATCCACCAGGACGTTCTGTTGTTTCATTAGTAAAAATATCTCAAAAGTACGTCACAGATTTTCATGAAATTCAGCGGAAAGTTTGGACATAGATCCACAAAGAACTGCTATGTTTCTAGTGTGGATGGTACGGTGGCCCTGAGAGCTCAAAGCACTACAAATTAAGAAAACATCTTCATCAATTTGACAACAACACATCGCTACAAAAAAGAAAATGCAATCAAAAATACAGAAACAAGCTGCAAGTAGAACCACAAGACAACGGAAAACTATTTCCAGGGGACACTAACAGATTATGCACACGGCTGAAATTAACCTAAATTAACCCATTGCTTATTATTAACCTGCAAATTAAAATAATCTGACGAAATACACATCATTAATTGTGAAACAGTCTAACGTTATGTTAGCTGGCTATAACGTTAATACCATAAAACTGCAATTAAAAGCCCGGATTTTATTTGCTTCAATCACTGAATTCAACCAGTCTATATTTGGGACAGGCCTTTAGTTCTTTATCAAATTGATTATTAAAACCAGTATGAAAAAATGTCCCATTGGACCAAAAGCCCTTTTTTCCGACAGCCCATTATCCCAAAAACAAACGGTCATTGCTCTGAAAATATACACTCTCTGTGCAACAAACATAAGCACATGGCTATTTTTTAAGCAGAATGATGTCATCGGACCTTCACTTTCCTGCTGGCGAAGGCATGACCCATCACTCTGCCTCTTATACTCGTTGCCATCGTTCATTGGATTGGTTGGTTAAGTTTAGGCATGAGGAATGAGATTAGTTGGGTTTAGGGTAACCAGAGGCAGAGTAGGGCGGGTCATGCCTTCGCCATGATAGGAAAAAAATGAATAGGAAGGTCTGATGGGATTTTTCATAAGAATTATCCATATGCTTCTGTTCGTTGCACGGAGAGTTTGTAATTTCAAAGCAATGGGCCTTCAGAACAATGGCCATTTGTTTTTCAGGATTACGGGCTGCTGTCAAATGAGTTTTCGGTCCAGTGGGACAGTTTTTGGACTATTGAGTTTAGGTTATTAAATAATCAAATTATTTCTTCCCTCTTCCTCAGCAAAAAAAAGGGCAAATTGAACTCAGCTGCAACACTTTATGGACGTGTTTGTGCTGTATTTAGAATGGGACCTTGAGACGGGGCAGATTGCAAATGATGTGCAATTCATGGTGCTAACAGCGGCTGCAATCCATTCTTCGTGAATTTGCTCATCAGCGTTCATGAGCAGCACCGCCACTAGGCACACACGCATCATGCGCTGTGTGTAGGGCAACAAAATGTCGGCGGGGGCACAAACAACCTGGCCTTAACACTGCCGTTTCCTATGGTTTCTATTTTTTTTAATTTTAAATTATGTTAGAAATAGGCTAAAAAAAGGATGTGTCCCACAATCAAGGTCAATATGGTAGCTATATTTTAAGCAGGTTAAGATGCTATGTCAATCCTGTATGCACAAAAATAACACAAACAAAAAGAGGAGGAGGGGCACTAGCTAAAATCTTGCCTCGGGCAGCAGATTGGTCAGGGCCGGCTCTGTTCGTGAGATTTTCAGGATCAGGATCTAGTTGGCATCATTGTCTTGTGTTTATTTTAATGCAAATCTTGATCCAGAATAACTACTTGTGCAGGTGTGATGGAGGTACGTTCTGAGAGCTTCCTCCTGTGTTTTGTTCCCTGTTTGACTGTTTCCTCGTTCACCAGCTTGTTCTCTTCTGTGTTTCAAGTGTGGATATATATTTTATATACATACAGTAAAAAGAAAGTGACTCAGAGCAGAAAGCTGATTGGTCCTTCCAGGATGGGATGATGACATCACCCCGAGGGTTCTGCGCTGTCGGGTTTCACATGTTTCAAGTGTGTGTCTATATTTTTCCTTCAGATTGAGGATTGAATTAGAAACACCTGATGAAACTCTGATGCAAATGTTCAGCTCGCTGCTGCTGGAGGCTCTTCTGGCAGAACTACACAGCCTCCACGTCTCAACTGACACGTTTCACCAAAATAAAACCCTGTTTGATGCCGACATGCTTCACAGGACAAATCCAGTGTGACTCGGGTGTTTTCTCATTTGGTATATTTTCCTCCCCTTTAATGTTTATTCTGACTAAAGATCATTTTAATCACTTTAGTCAAACCTCTCAGGCTCATTCACTTCCATTCAGTTCCAGTCAGCTCACAAAACAACTGGAGACTAATTTCAGTCTGTAGTCCGTCATGTGAGAAAATAGCAGCCAAGTTGCATCACAGCATTTGTATCAGCATGTAAACATCTTTGAAATGAGTTCATGAAACGTTGAATACGAGCTGAAGGTTAAACCAGGACTAGAAATAGTCTGAGCTCAGTGTTGGACTGGAGAGTTACTCTTGAAGCTTCCTACACACAGAGGAGGAGACGTTTCCCCTCGATGGAACTGACTGCAGTGTTTTGTGACACTGAGACACAGTTTTGTCGTGTTTCTCAGGTGTTGTTGATTCAACATATTGAAACACTTCACAGGTGATACAGATATAGGTAATCTGATGCAGGAGAAACTGAACTTAAAGCAGCTCAAATCAATATTATTATATCAAAAATGGATCACATAATCTCTATAAACAGATTCTGCATTCATATGTAGACTCCGTAGGCAACGGGACAAGATTTTGGCATTGGAAGTGTTCTGGTTTCCGTTCGTAGTCGCAGTAGTATTGACCAATCACGTTTGAGCAAGCTTTGGTTGAATGCAGGTAAACAGTCTGTGTGAAGAGCAAAAGAGGCGGAAAGCATCAGCCGAGATGCACTCTCGGAACCTACCGGCTATCGTCCGACGATGATTTTGCTTTTTATTGGTTTAAAATTAGATGTAAACTGGCTACTTGTGAACCAATCAGGTTGTACACGTCGGCCCTCAACTCAAACTCCAGTCTTGTATCCCAAGTTGCTAATCAAATTGTAAACAACGAGCAGCGCATGGAACAGGAAGTCTTGGCCCAGATAACCGCTGGCTACACCGGAGCACCAGAAATATAGCCCTTTGCCGGCAGAGGCTTATCAGTCCTCAGACCGATAGCTGATGGGTTCCTAGATTGTGGATCACATGACTACTTGTATGTGAAAGCGATCAGTTGTAGTGACAAACAAGAAAATAATGACCCAACTCTGCAGCTCTCCTCAGCTCTACGGAGCATTTTAGCGTTAACCTTTACTGGAAATGTATTAAATAAATTACCATTGGGAAATAGCAGAATATAATTATTAAATAATGTTTATAATAAAGTCATTTTTGATACATTTTGAGGTAAATAGTGGGGTAATTTGGCAGTAATTCCAAAGAAATTTCAAATAGGTTACTTGCTAATTATCACCTAATTACCATGATATTTGCAGACCTGTAAAATGAGGTGTTTTCTCTCCTGTACTCACTGTGCACAAGTGCTTTGAAAATACTCTAAATGATATTGGCCCTTTTAATAAGTCATGAAGCAGAAGGCTGTACAGTGAATGAGACTGTTGTTTTATTGACAGCATTCAATGTGTTCTCATGCAACGGTTCGTATGACATCTTACGAAAAAGTTCCTCCTTTTTCATTCGATTCGCTACGAATGTCCAGCAACACGTGTCAATTTCCGCTCACTACATGCATACAGTCATTTCAAAATAAACTCCTGTCTTCACAGGAAACACCTTGGTTAGGTTAGGACAACAAAATGACTTAGTTAGGTTTCAGAAAAGATTGTGGTTTGGTTTAAAATAACTCTGGAAGTGGCGTTACGTGAGTACGTAACTTACGTGACAATACATCACCATTGACTTCTGGTTTCACACGCCGGTCGCCTGAGCAAAAGTCCAGTGTTTTTTTTACTCACCAATCCATCTCGACCTCGTCCCTACACGGCGTTTGCTGCCCTTTATATTTCCTGGTTCACGATTACGTTGATTTCGTGGGATATACACGAATTACAGTGCATTACTTTTAGCTACGAACAGTGTATGAGACCGGCCAGCATTATTGTGTCAGACAGCTTTGTCTCGGTCTAACATGTAGATCTAAATTGAGACAAATGAGTGAAAAATCCTTCAAAACAGAGCACAAAGCGTGTGTGAGGTGGCGAGGGAGTGAAGAGACGAGCAGGTTCACAGCTGCTTCACTGCAGGAAGCTGTTAAAGAGTGTTTTTTTTTCCTGGAGGAGTCCTTCACAGGAAGACGTGACCGTCCTCTACACTTCGCTCAGTTTGATTTCTCTCCAGCGAAGCAACAAGACGTTTACTCCCCCAGAAAAACACTCGACTGCAGAGAGAGGGGGGGGGGGGAGTCACACCATCACTTCTCATCTGTTACACAATCAGTTCATCCAGCTTATTACTTCCCTTCCTTCCTCTCTCCATCCTTACTTCCTTTGTTATGCTTCATTCCCTCTTTTTCTCCATCCTTGCACCATTTCTCTTTATTCACAACCACCGCCTTTATGCATCTTTTTCTTCATCCTTCAATCCTCATCCATCATTTGCTTACTTTCTCTCTTTCCTGCCTTCTTCTGTCCTTCACTTCTTCCAGCTTCCTTGCTTCCTTGCCTATCCCTTCCCTCATTTTTGCTCTGCTTTCCTTACCTCCCTCCCTCCCTCCGTCCTTCCTCCCTACTCATGTTTGGAAAGTGAGGACATGTTGGCCGGCCCTTAGTTCTTCAAAGGACTGTGTGTGTGTGTGTGTGTGTGTGTGTGTATGTGTGTGTGTGTTTAATGGAGCAGTGTGTTTGTTCAGATGCAGGGTGACAGCGGACATGAAAGACCGGCTGGACGCCTCAATGAACCCGCAACACCGACCTGCGAGCATCACCTCCTGACACCCAGCAGTGTGTGTGTGTGTGTGTGTGTGTGTGTTTGTAACAGCAGGTGGTATGTGGGTCACATTCCCAAAGAAAAAAACCCTGTCTCTGTTCACATTTTCGTGTGAAGTTGGTGGTTTGTTTTTTTGAAATCCTGACGTGGTGCGTTCAGGGTCACGCTGCAGGACGCATCAGATCAAACCTACAGAGACCTTGAAGTTATAGATACAGCCAGGTGTCTGATAACTGTCTGCACAGGTGTGTCTTTGAATTGAATGATATATACTGTAGATGAAAAAATGGAAAAGTCAAAGAGAGAGAAAAAGAAAAATCCAAAATATGATGAAATCCAAGAGAAAACTTCTAACCAGGACATAAGTATGATTCATAATAAATACGGTAAAGTTGAGTGTTGAAAGGCAGACAGCTCAGCAGCTGTAATCATGGAGTCATTATTGTTATCACTGATTGATCGACAGCTCCCTGCAGACATCTGGGGCAGTAAAAATGAAAGATACTGCACACAGAGGATGATGGAACAGCAGCTCGGTGCAGATTGTTAATGAACGAGCGGTCAGTGAAGGTGAACAGCTGCCGGAGGAATCTGTTCAATTTGTTTTCGTTTACGAGAGTGAAAAGACGACGACGCGGACTTCGGAAGGAAAGTAGCTGGAAGCTAAATTAGGTGCAAAGCATCTATTTCACATTGTTGGAGATGAATGTTGAAAGGCGAGTGATTTAGTGTGCACTTTCGTAAACTAAAATCTCCACAGATCTACAGATCTGTAGAGATCTGTAGTCCCAGGTATGGGTCGAGCTCCAAAAACACTGTGATCCTACGCCCTTCCTGTGTGGTAAACACTCACATCTTTCAAACTCAAGCCAATTTCTACCTTCCAGGTCTAAACAGAGATAACACTGATGACGTCATTACTGTGACGTCATCAAGGGTTTCCTCAGACTTGACAAACTCCTCGCCTGGAAAGTAGACGAGATCAGGCGTCAGCAGCAGCAGGGGGCGGTGACTAAAAGCTGCGGTCAAGTCGAACAGTTCCCAGCCGTCTTCAGAGAATTAACAGGAAGTCATAGGAATAGTGACATCCTGTTAGATCCGATCTGTAGGCTACTTGTAGTTTGCAGACCACGTTGAGATTTATTTGTGCCGTAACAGTTAATGTATGTGGAAAATTTGCGGACATGTAAAACTCTAAAATATCCAATTTTTTATTTATTTATGTTGTTTTTTCTGTATAAATGTATTTTTTTCCTGTATATTTAAGTTCCTAAGATTAATAATAGTCTCATAGTAAAGCACTTGTTAACAGGCGTGTTTATTCATCCATAACAATTTCAGATAATTTGTGTTTGATACACACAATGCTTCACTGTATATTCCCGTTGTGGCCATCCATGAGTGGGGGCAAACTCAACGCATGTTACGCACCATACGTTGTCTTTCGAGTGAACGTCTTCTGGCTCAGTGGTGGATAATGTTTCTGTTTCTTTGTTCTTTCTTTTGTTTCTATTCCAGATTAAATATTCTCTGTATGAATTGAAATGTATTGATGGTATATTTTTTGCCTGCAGGGTCCAGACCTTTGAATCCGCCGCCTCCACCGACTTGGAAGCGGAGCGTAACGAGTTGACAATTCTGTCTGATATCAAGCAACATATATTTTTGCACGTAGGCGGTTGCAGTCATGTATGAGCGTGCATATGTTCAGCACCCTCCCACCCTCGAGGGCTCCCCCAAAAACCACTGAGTGTAAACACATCATGGAACTGAATATATGTGGAATTTGGGGAATTTGGAGCACTCGTCTGGAAGTATATCTTCAGTTTATTTATTCATAAAACAATCGTGTCGTCTATAAAATATAAATGTGTTTTTGACTGAAAGGCTTATTTTATATCTGACCATAAAGTAACTGATTTATGATGATATGAAACAAAGAAAAGCTGCAAACACTGAAGACACTGGATCCAGCTGCTGTTTGCTGTTTTCACCAGAGACTCTGGAATATGTATTTATTCATTTGGTTGATTGTGTGATTTTGCATAACTAATAATACAATTTAAAAGATGTGATTGTTTCATGTTGTTTTAATGTTACAAGTGTTTATATTTTGGTCACTTTTAGTGACACGGGTGATAATATTAAAGAAAACTTCCAGGTAAACCAGGAAGAGGCCCCGTACCTGCTGTAAAGTAGAAGTATTTTAATCGCTCTGTGTGGCTGTTAAATGGTGGTAAACGGTTTGGAAAACGTCGTCAGTCATTGCTGGTGGAAGTTGATCTTTGGCTGCTGGAGCAGAGCGGTGTGAATGGTGGAGGTGGAGGTGGGGATTGAGCGTCCTCTGGCCGTCCTGCTGTTCATCAAAATGAAACAAGCTCATAAATCTGAACAACACGCCACCGCTGCAGGAAGTGGCTCCGCGGCGTTCGAGGCCCAATCAACGCGAGTTTAAACGGCGTAGGATTTAAGCGTGGAGCGTGATCGGTCGGCGCTGTGGGAGCGCTCAGCGGCTGGCAGGTTTACGACCCCCGCCTGCTGCAGCCTTCTGTTGGAGGCCTGACCGGCTGAGAGCGGGGCCGATCATCACAGTGATTGATGCTTCAGGAGTTTGAAGTGGCGGAGCTGCAGTTCACCTTCAGGAGGGTCACGAAGAGGACTGACCACTGAGTGACACTTCCTGTGTCGCTCTGAGGTCAGAGGAACGTGTCTGGATCTGTGTAGTCAGACGGTCTGGGGATTTCAATTTCTAAATGCTTTACTCACCTAGAAACTGAAGACAATGGCTGGATTCAGAACCACCTACTACATACTACTGAGGAACGCAGTGTACAGTACATAATGCATACTGCGATCCTCAGTAGTCTGCTGTATGAAACAGTTAAATCAATGCAGTATGCTAGACCGGGCTGTAGCCTTTAAACGAGCTCTAAAAGCACGGGAGAAAAAAACTAACTTGTACCGCTATTGCAATATTATCGAAAAATACAACTTTGATTTTTTTTGTTTGTGATCATTGTTTGTTTACTTTATAAGATACTGCATGGTTTAAACAATTTATTCTAACAGCTCATAGTGAAGAAAGACAAACAGGATCATCAACGAGAGGAGATGGGAAATAGAAAATAAAATTTACTCAAACTGCTTTTTTCATTTACAGCAACAAAACAGTGGCGCTAGCTCGCTGTCATTGCAGCATGGTTTGCGGAGCTTCTAAACTCCGAAAACATTTGGAGCAAATGTTCGATTCACCATCTAATATTGTAAAACGGGCAACATTCAAAATCTACACGGTTGATTTATCGCCTCAAAAAATTTCAGAAGTGAATTTAGTGATAAAATAGCTACAAAAAATGCAAAAATGCCGGCTGCTGTTGTAACCATAGGCTGTACCGTTTCAGCGCTTTGCATTGTGGGATACAGTAGGCGAGGTAGACTGGTCCGATGCATAGTGGAGATTTTTTCTAAATCATCATTTTTGCCTAATAATGCCAAACATATTCTGGCTACTGCAGGTTTATCCTGTCGTGTACTTATGTCCATCTCAACAAATGCCCGCACAGGCAGCCTGTTTCTGTGTTCGCTTGGAAATGAACCTCTCACAAGTGGTCTTGGACCGGTTGTTTTGGTCCCCACCAGACTACGATTAATGAGTTCACAACCACCCAAACAAACCGCACCTAAATTAGATTGAAACAGACTAAATGTTGGCTTGTGAAAACACCCTAAGATGGCAGCACAGGAATCCCACGAGAGGAGAGGCATTTCAATTGAGTATAATTAGTGCAACTTAAAGGTAACTTGTGGAGTTTTGACCACTGGCAGTATCAATGTTTTTGCAGCAGGAAAGATGGGCAAGAAAAAGACAGCAATCAAGCAAACATGGATGTAAACAAACCAGGATTTAAAATACCTTTTAAATAATCAACTTTGCAAATGTTTTGCGAGGAAAGAAATGCATTCAGTCCATGCATCCACTGTTTCAGCACTCTGACAAAAGCTAAGGCTCATGGGAGATCTCCAGCTCAACCGAGCCAAGCGAACGTTTGGACGTGATCCACGCTGCTCGCCGGAGAGACGTTTTCTCTCTGCGGGGGGTGGGGGTTCAGAAACACGACACAGCTGCCATTTTGTTTTTGTTTTGTGTAGAGAAAGAGAAGAGCGTCCAGCCAACAGGCCGGGTCAGAGGTCAACTGTCAAGATAACAGCGCTTTCTTTTTCTTTTTCACAAACACAAACACGAGACAGATGGAGATTCATTTTTCATCTTCTCAGGAGCCGGGATATTTTCCAACTGCACTCCGTCAGCGGGACTATAAATATAGCTGTTATTGCAGTTATTATTCTGTTATTACTGGACGCTCCGTGTGCAGAGAAAAATGTTCTTCTTTTATCCTGCAGGACTGAAAATTGTTTCTCAGCAGCGCTAACGAGAGAACGGTGGGAACTGAACTCAGACCAGCAAACAGTCCAGACTGATATTAGACTGTGAGTCATGTGTAAATCATGCACTGATTATTCTTCATCACTTTAATGGCTCTAATCTGCAAGAAAAACAGAAAGATGGAAAGCTGACTGATGTTTCACATTTTGTTTCTAGCCAGTGATCATTCCTAGGTAAACTATGAGTATACTTTATTATACTTATATTTCATTAACTTAACAGTAAATACATTTGAAGCACATCATTGTTGGTGCTGAAAAGTATGATTTTATTTTACGCTGTTGTTGTAACCGTAGCCTGTAGTGGTCCAGCGCTTTGCATTATGGGATACAGTTGGTGAGGTAGACTGGTCCAATGCATACTGATTTTTTTCCGAATCAGTATGACATCTGGGTGTTTTTGGCATACTGTAGATTTTGCTTTTGTTCGCATACTGCACACTACATACTACATACTACATTTTGGCCAAATCAGTACGTACTGCTGGTATCGTATGCAGTTTGGGATACAGCCAATGTCTGTGAACTCTGCCTGCTGCCTCCTCATCCTTACAGTAACTGCGTTTCGGTCCAAGCCTGTTATCCCCATAAAACATGACAACATTGCTGCTTCTTATAAAGGTTAAGAACCACTGAGATGATATTATCTTTGTTTGACAGGAAATTCCACAAATAAATCCCCATAAAATCACTGGATAAAAACTGAGAGGTCAAGTCCTGGAGTGATGATGAATAAGAGTAGCTGCAAAAATGTGCACGAAAATCTTCATGGAAAGTTTCCAGAATGCACCATTTCTGTGGTTTCATTCACCTGCTTTTATAAACACGTTCCATTTTTGCAATAGAAAAACGTGAATGGAAACAATGGTAATTGGATTAAAGAAGTCTAGTTGGATCTTGTCTGAGGTGGAAAAGTTGTATTGATAAAAACAAAATGTGACAAAGTGCAATGGAAACAGATGACAAACAAATAAATGATGATGAAGCATAAAGTGAAGCGCTGAAATCATCAGATCTGTGTCCTCTTCTTCAACCAATGAACTCATACTCACACAACAATAGTGCATGGAAACAAGGGTTCATTCACATTTTATTTTCTGGAAATTATGATACAGTCTGCCTTACATTTGGAAGGAAAACTTGATTAAAAAATGAAAAAATCTCAAATTAATCTCACTGAACTCTAAACATTGGAGCTTCCTTGTCGATCTGACTTTGGATCCTCCCCATCACTCCAGTAGTTACTGTCCAGTGTCAGTCTTCTGTGTTGCTCCTCCTGATGACTTGATGTGATGATGGAGGAGGCAGACTGTTGCTCCTGCAGCCTCCAGTGAACACAAACAGCCGCTTGCCGCCTGTCCGCCGGTGTCAGGTCGATATAGAATCAGCCGACCGGTCGAGGACGCGCCGAAAACACTCATTTTACAGCGGCGTTGTCATGGGGACGACATTGATTTCACTGTGAGGTGGCCACTCTTTCTTTTGACAAGATTTGTTCGTTTGTTCAGCGGTTGGAAACATGCAGGAGATGTCAATACTGACTCTGTTTCTGTTTATGGCCTCCTGAGAAAATCAACACTCACACAGAAGAATCTATAAATGTGAATGTTATCTATCGGCTGATAGCAAGTGTTTTCATCTGAGCCAATACATCAGTCTGGCACATTCGGATACTGCGGAAAAAGTGAAGGCCGCGCCCCCTTTTTGGGGAAAAAACACCCAAAGATTCCATAGACTTCAATGCAATTTGACATATGTTTGGATTGTAATTTTGACATGTTCGTATGCATTCATCTTTATTAATTAAATATTTGTTTTATACACGTCTAATAAGTATTTTGCGACCTTGCCTGAACCGGAGTGTTCGCAATACCTTAATAAATCAAGGTTGATTGCCATCATGTTCTTTCAGTCTTTCCTCCGTCCAACACAGTGGCCGGAGATATTGCTTATCCAGACTTCTATACTTATTTGATTGAAATTTATTTACACTGTCAGTTATGGCGAAATGCAGGGCACTGTGAACACCCGGATGGTGTACTCATAATGGTCAAAAAGTTGATTGTGGAACGCTGGACGCTTTTCACTCTCCATGGTTGCTACGCTACGTAGCGGAAGGGGAAGGACCATCAAACTAAAAAACAGCACAGGAAGCTGTAGCGGTCGCAGATGCTCCAGTTAATGCCGCACTATACAAATGCATGCCGGCAGATATTTTGTATTTTGAAATGTTGGCGGCAATGCTCTGTCAATTGCAAATTTGCCATTGAAAAGAAGTGCACAACAGCCATATTTGATTTGAAACAACACTACCCTGTCGAAATTCACGCACAATGCAAGTAAGTACACAGTGTTCTACATGAAAGTGTACTAACGGAAGTATCCCAATTGAGACACAGCAACTGATTCACCCTGCTGCTGCTGCTGCACCTCCTAGAGGATGGTAAAGGTCAAAGGTCAGCGTGTCAGCAGGTGGCGTCCGTCTTGTCTCCTGACCTCCGAATGACCTCATCATCTGCAGAGAGACACCGACTGAGACGCTGCCGATTCGTCCTCGTTACCGCCGAGCCTCTCAGACAGCCTCTCCCTCCTCCTCGCCCCGCTCTTTCTCTCTCTCTCTCTCCTCCTCGGGCGCCGCATCCGTCTCGCAATTGGGTGTGATCCCGGCTGGTAACCATGGAGACAGTTGCCGGGGCCAGCCAGCAGCAGCAGCAGCAGCAGCAGAGGAACTTAAACGTGAGGACTGTTGAAGGACAGTGGATGGAGAGAGGAGGGGTGTGATCCATTGGTAGGGAGTCTTGGGGTGTGGGGGGCGGTGATGGGAGGAGGAGGAAGAGGATGGGGGGGTTCAGTAGGTGAAGACAGCCAGCTGTGTCCTCGGAGGCGGGCCACAGGTGTGTGTGTGGATGAAATAAATGAGATAATCCACAGGGAGGTGTCACAGTGCTGCTGATGATGCCTCTTTGTTTGTTGTCTCTTTGTCTGCAAACAAGTTTACATTTAAAGAAGATTTTATTTATAAAGAAGTATTTTAGATAAAGTGAAAACTCAGTGGCAGCGTGAATAAAAAGTCAGTGGAAAGACACAAACCAACTGGATTTTCTGCAAATGTGGGAAAGATGCATCAAGGTGTTTGATATATGACAACCTCAAGTTCAACATTGTTTATTTGCTATATATGCACATCATTGGCAATGAAGTTCTTTGTTCTCAGGCCCCCTCCAACAATGCTAGTACAATATGTATAAAATGAAAATCACACAAGTAAAAATGAGAATAAAAAGACTTGAAATAGTGCCAAAGTCATATATAGGAATAAAATTGAATATATATCAAATAGAATACAACATAAAATATAGTCCTGTGGTATACTGGTGTGCAGTAGTGATAAAACAGCCTGTTCTCATTCCCAGGGCGTCAAAAACCCTGGCTTTGTTGCGGCCGTTGGCGCTAAATGCTGCCGCACAAGGCATAGTTTAGCACCAGGGTAACGACAATGTAAACCCATCCAACAGTAAAGGCTCAGAGAAAGTGCGCCGGGAGTGTGATGACGTAGTTTAAAGAGCGAAAAGAGACACACCGGGCAAGACGGTGGGGAGATGGATGGGTCCAAAAAACACAGGGCTTTCATCCATTTGTGTGTTAAGTTTTTACTTTCACGTTACATTCAGCTGTTCGTTTGTGTCCCGTGTTCACGTTCAGTTTCATTTTCCCTTTACAAAGGTAGTAATTTTAAGCCGAACCTTGTTGTTAAATTATGGTCCCATTTAGAGTCAAATAGACCATAAAGCAGGGGATGCTTTAGGGCGTGGCTACTTTGTGATTGACAGGTCAATACCTTCGTATTGTCCGGTCTGGGAGTTGTCCGTGTTTTCGTCTTACAACTTTAACCCTTTCACAGTGTGTTTTCAGTTCATGAAAGATAATTGTACGATTTTGATCGTCTAAAAATGTCTTTATTCAGCGTTCGGTTGTACTTGGCTTTACTCTGTCGTGTCACTTCTGGTTGAAAAACAACAACATGGCGAAGCCAAAAACTAAGATGGTGACAGCCAAAATGCAAATTCAAACTATGAGGTCAAAATATTGTGGATATACTGACCTTTCGGTTCAGTTTTCACTCCCTTTATTTACATGCTTATGACAGAGTTTCCACTCAGGGTACTATACATGTTCTGGGACAACTCCTATGAAAACAATTTTAAATACAGAGGGTCTCTTTAAAATGTTACCTCTGACAGCAAACGGTCCAAAGAGTCCACTGAGATAAATGTCTCTCTGAGTCTGCAGCACGTTCTGACAAGCAGCCGTCGTAGAAGCGAGGTCTTAATATGATAAAAGTCTGTCTGCACACTCAGAGATGGCAGCCTCGGTGAAAGCTTGAGGCAGCTCGGGATCAATAACTGATGATCCACTGGAGACGGTTGTGTTTGAAGTCCTCAGAGAGCAGCAGCATGCTAATCTCTTCTTTAAAACTCTTCAACAGCTTCAGTCTGACGCTCCGTGACGTTATTAGCGCAGACATCATCTGTCAGTGTCAAACTCTGTGATCTGTCCTGCATCCCAAAACTCATGGCTTCTGACTGACGGCTTCCTGGTGGGCTCATCTTTAAGATGTGTAACCATGACAACCGGGGGTCAAATCTGGCCCAAGTCTTCCTTCGCTCTGCTACTCTTTCCTGACTCTCTCAACTTTCATCTGTCTAACAATGCAAAAAAAATAATATAATAATCAACAAGAATTTACAGCAGGAAATAGTTTAGCATGTTGTATGCAAGCCTTTGCTGATTAGCATGCTAACATTAGCTAACTAGCAGCAAATGCAAAGTAGAGCTGAGGCTGATGGGAATTTCAATAGTTTTGCAGGAATTTAGTCATAAACCAATGTGTTGAACAAATTTAAAGTTTGACCTCATGGTGGCACAAGAGGAAATCAGAGGATCACCACAAATCATCCGGATTCATCGCTTAGAGACCATGAATGTCATGTCTGTACAAAATGTTATCTCAATCCATCTCATAGTTGTTGAGATATTTCAATCAGTTCCACACCGGTGGACCAACCAACAGACCATCATTGCCCTCCAGCCTGGTTTTCTAAAAATTGACATTCCCATCCAACGAAACTCCAAACGAATATCACATGTGTTTCTAATCATAGTCCGCATACGGAGGAGGTAAAGGTGGTGGATGGGTCAAACAAACACAGGACTGTCTCCCAGGAGACCGATGTTTGTGTCCTGTGAAACCAAAAGTCAACATTGACTTATTTTTATTTGTCCGTAATGTAAATAACGTAACAAATGTAGTTATTGTAAACCCAACCATGATGTTTTTACTAAATATGACCAAGAAGTTTTGTTGCGTTTTTGTTTTGTTTAAATTTATAAAGTTAACCACGTGTTTAAACTGCGACCATAATATGGAAGAAATAATGTTTCCCTTGAAACGTAATTGAGGATGCAGTTTATTTGTATGGGAACCTACTGTATTCAGCGGTCGGCACGCCCCAAATTTGGAGAAGCTAACAGGAGTACCGGCACAGAAGAAAAGCAATGTACTGCTGTGGATGGGGAGAGCAGCAAAAAGGATTTTAGCCACCTAAAAGAAAGGCCCACCTGAAAAAATATCAATATCAAGTGTATGTTACATTTAGAATGTTTTGAACTGAAAGTGAAACTTATATACTGTTTTGTTAAAGGGACTATTTGTAACTTTCAGAAATGCTTGTTAACAGCGACACCTGTGGCCGTTAAGTCAACGAAAGTCAGCGTCGGGCTCGCGCTTGCTCGCTCTAAATAGACATGAACGAGCATCTCTCAAAACAGTGAGGCGACACACGTCAGCTAAAACCACAATATCACTCTATATTTCACCTGCTTGGCAGTAATGTTAGCTGACCAGACGAAGGTCTCTCCATGAATCAATGCTGATCCTAGTGTTGGCCTTTTCCTGCTTCAGCCTCCGGGGCTGAAGCAGGAAAACGGGTCGGTGCCAGGGCTGAAGCAGGAAGAGAAACGTTATCGTCTCCTGACCGCGGCCGGAGGGAACAGGGGACGCAGGGAGACACCGGCACCCGGTCGGAGACGAAAAGTTCTCACAAGACACGGGAAACATCTGTTGGTCTGGAGGAGCTGCAACATTTATTTCTCCCTTTAATGGAGTCTGGCTGCTTTGAAGAGAGCATAGATACGTTTCACTTTCAGTTCGGTTCCTCATCAGAAAGGGCTGTCTAACGGCAAAATAAAGAGGTGAAAAT
This sequence comes from Sebastes umbrosus, assembly GCF_015220745.1. NCBI lineage: Eukaryota > Metazoa > Chordata > Actinopteri > Perciformes > Sebastidae > Sebastes > Sebastes umbrosus. Next base: position 16,210,026 of record NC_051271.1, read on the forward strand.
ATTCTAAATATAGCGTCCATTTACACTGATATTGATTCTTTTAGGTGTCTAAAATACGTTTTGCTGCTGCCCCCGTCCACATTGCTTTGCTCTAGTGGTACTCCTGTCTGTTTCTCCAAACTGGTGGCATGCCAACCGCCATCTACTGTAAGTAATACACCTACTATGGATAAGTACCTCATACAACCCCACTTCAAAACAACTCTCCCTTTAAGTTTAAGGAATGATTATGGTCATGCTTATGTTTACCAAACTTAAATAGATTTGATAAAACGCAATCAGAACAAGTTCTAAGTGACTGTAAACTGACATCAACTGTCTGCTCTAGGATCAGTTCGGAGCTGAGCAGCACCATGTGAGGAGCTGTTTTTCTTCCTCTGAGACCGAATTTCTGCTCTGTGGGGGTTTTTGTTTTGCTATCAGCACTCACACACTCCTACATTTACTATTCAAACTGAACACTGTGTTCCCAATTTGACTGTAAAAGCTCTTCCTGCTTGTGTGGGAGTCCATTTGTTAACGTCTATAAATAGGCTCGCTATGGTTTCTGCTCCACTTCCAGTTTGGTGTTATGGTTCCAACCAGAACATTTATAGATATAAAATCATAAACAGTCATCTGGTTTTCATTCAGTGTCACAGCTACTGATGCTACACTGCTCCTCATCCTGTTTGCTTTGGGTGTTCAGTTAACAATGACTTACAATATCAATATGTCTTTATTATATAATTATTATAATATAAAATGTTGTGCATGACTTTTCATGTAAACCAACAGGTCAAAACTTCCACTTAATTAAATGTTCACTTATCTTTCATACCAAAATGCACATAGAACTTAACGTCAGCTAATACGTGTTCGCTAGCAGTAGCGTTTTATCGAGCGGACCTATCAGCATTACATCACTTAAATGTTCATTTTAACTCCGCCTCCCAGCTGCGGTCTGGGTCTCACTCACATAAACGGAGGAAGGGAAATAACTCTGGATTCAGCAATTAGTGAATTTTACAACTTTTAGGACCTAGTAATTTAAATAAGGGTTATTCAAGTGTTCATACTGGGAAGTTGATTAACTCAAAAAATATTATCCACTGAGTTACGGACATATTTCTCAATGTAAGTCTATGGGGAAAAGTATTTTTGGGCCCGATGGCATCACGTGATGGACACAGAAGTTGTAGTACCGCCGTTTGACCACTATGAAAATTTGCTTCAAAGCCTGGCGCTCTTCCTGGGGGCTTGGTTTTTCAGATCATGAAATGAATTGTAACATTTTGGTAGCCTGAAAATGTCTTATTCAGTATTCGGTTGTACTTAACTCCACGGCCAAAAACTATTGCCGCTTTGAGAGACAGTCCTCCATCACGTCACAGATTAAACATTTACAGTGGAAAAAAGAGACAGCTCCTGACTTATTCATCAAACGTCCGTGTCTCCAGCAGACACGGGGGGTTAAAGCAGCGAGTGGAGGGGCTGACGTGGGATTCGTCACGGCTGCAGACACCTGTCAGGAGATCAGGTGACCTCCAGTGTTGGCTTCCTCTCCTGTCTCATCTCTCCAGGCTTGATTACAGTGTGTTACTGACTGTGGGAAATGGGGCTTGGCTATCGGAGGGCGTGACACATATATGTTTGTGAACTATTGTGTCGCCACGCAGGTAGATTTGTGTTTCACCTGCTGTTTCAGTGTGTGTGCTTTTTATTCTTTATGGTTTGTGAGTGAGGTTTGCCCTCGATCTATGACATGTAGCTACACATGGAGTTCCTCTGGACAGAAACCCCTCAAGGATGACGGGTAAACAGTGCGATCCGATCTGATCCCGCTAGGCGTTAGCATGTATTACTATACTGTATTGTCTGGGAGGCAAAGCTGCCTGTAACTCAAACACCCCACCAGTTTAAAGAAAGACACACCTTCCACAGTTCATTTCAGTTTCCCAAAGCTATCGGCTTCCCATCTTAAAGGCAGCTCACCTCCAAACTCAGGAGACAGACATCCAAAAGTGTTTCTTGTCGTATCCAGCAAGCAAACTGTACCTGCCCAACCCGGTCTCACAGGAAGGCGTATAAATACCACAACATTACACCGTGTCATATACGCATTTTAGCCTTTCACATGTCATTTATACGCCATGCAAACGTCCACAGCTAGGTTTAGGCAAGAAAAACACTTGGTTAAGGTAAGGGGAAATGTCATGGTTGGGCTTAAAATAAGTAAGTAAACTGAGTAAAACACATACAGAAACAATTTAACACAACTACAGAAAACACCTCACGAACGTCAATAAAAAATGCATCTTACAAAGCAAAACACCAGGACACACCAGTCTCAAATACGGGTATCCTGGTTAAAAGTCCTGTGTTTGTTGGACCTTTCCACCTCCCCTCCCACCATAGTGATTCTTGCTTTTTATACTATATCACTTGTCATGTTCTGGCTGTGCCAGTCTTTATTAGTTATGTTTATGTGATTTTGGTTTGTGTTTGGTTTCTTTTATATTCTCATTCCAGTTTCCTGTTTTATTTTGTAGTTCACTCCTCCTGTGTCTTGTCTGGTTTTACTTCCCTCCTTTGTTTGTTTTCCCGCCTTTTGTTGATTGTCTGCCCCGCCCTGATTTGTTTCACCTGTGTGTAATCATGTCTTGTATTTAAGCCTGTGTGTTCCCCTCTTTCCTTGTCGGTTCGTTTGTCTCTCCAGCCCCGTCTACCTTGTCCTACATGTTACCTGTTACCTCCTGCTCTGATCCTCGTGTTTCCCTGGTTAGTGATTTTTGATTTTGGTCCTCTGTTTGGTTTTTGTTGTTTGTTTCTATTTGTTCTTTTGTACTTTGTTCCCCTCCCTGCATTTTGGTTGTTGTTTATATATTCAGCTTAGTATTATTAAAGCTCGCTTTTATTTCGACTACTTTCCTGCCTGTTACTCTGCGTTTGGGTTCCATGTTAAATTCACCAGTCCACACACGACATCACTAACTCTTACCGTAGCATTTAAACATGGTGTACGAATGACACGCGGAAATCAAAAAAGGCGTACCGCATTATCGTGGCATTTATACGCCTTTTCCTGCACACAGGCCGATAGGCCAATTTAAGTAACAACTCCTGCAGCACTCCTGTCGAGGTGTCAACTTAAAAGACGGAGTTTCTTGTTTTGTTTATTTGTAGACCGTACTGGCTGTCAATACTAAAGTCTGATCAGTTACAGTACCTCCAGTAGTGGAAGAAGTATTCAGATACAGTAAAAGTACTAATACCACACTTTGAAAATACTCTACTACAAGTAAAAGTCCTGCATTCTAAACCTTACTTAAGTAAAAGTATTATCAGCAAAATGTACTTAAAGTATGAAAAGTAAAAGTACTCATTGTGCAGTAAAATGTTCCCTGTCAGTGTTTTACTCTATATATGATGTTTCTGGATTAATAGTATTGCTACATTTTACGAAAAAGTTATTCCCTCTCTTTCGTTCTTTTTCCTACGAATGTCCAGCAACACGTGTCAATTTCCGCTCGTTACACGCATACAGTCTTTTCAAAATAAACCAACGTCTTCACAGGAAATAACGTCCTTAGGTTTAGGCAACAAAACTACTTAGTTACATTTAGGAAAAGACCATGGTTTGGCTTAAAATAACTCAGTAAGTGGTGTTACTTAAGTACGTAATTTAGGTTTCACACGGGACAGAAACGCAGGTCTCCTGGGCAAAAGTCCAGCATTTTTTGACCCACCTATCCACATCGGCCTCTTCCCTATGCGGCGTTTACTGCTATTTCTATTTCCTGGATCACGATTATGTGAATATTGTTGCATTTTACTGCTGTAGATGTTTAAGGTTGTGCTAATTATAACTCCTTTATTTGCTGTTGGCTAGTTTAATCTACAGCAATGCATCATATTCTATAAGATCATCATGTGTTTGTAGCATCCCTGTTCTGTGAGAACCACGTATCTCTTCACAACACTTCATCCTTCAGTTCATCACAAACATTCAACATCAACACATCTGGAGATACGTGGTTTTCACTGGACAGGAAGGGGATGAACAACTGTAATCTGTAAAGTAATCAAAGTGGTCAGACAAATGTGGTGGAGTAAAAAATACAATATTTACCTTTGAGATGTAGTGGAGAAGAAGTATTAAGTAGCATATAATGGAAGTACTCAAATAATAAAAATACCTTAAAATTTGTACTTAAGTACAGTACTTGAGTTAAAGTACTTAGTTACATTCCACCACTAGTTACTTCCTTCCAGTCGCTGAAGGGGGAAACACATGATTTTGTCGGGGAAGTCAAGGACAAACGTCTCTTTCATCACAACTCGACTCTAAAACTCATCTGAAAATGTCGAGATGAATCTGTTTCCTCGGCGCGGCTGATGTGTTGCGACAGACAGAAAGAAGAAGATGAAAGGGAGTTAAAAGCTCTTTAGTTCTGAAAATTAATCTTCCTATGAAGTAAAGAGAAGAAAAGACAGCCAAAAGGGACACAGCTGGAGCAGCTTTCATATACTCGCCTTCTTCCTCTTCTTCATGGAAATCAGTAGAGGACAAAGAGAAAAGGCTGTCCTGTCCTGCTGAGTTTAAAGAGGATCTATTATGCTTGTTTTCAGGTGCATACCTGTATTTTGGATTTCTACTAGAACATGTTTACATGCTTCAATATTCAAAAACGCTTTATTTTCCTCACCTCTTTTCACCCTCTGTGTGAAACACAAACTCTGATTGGTCAGCTGGTCCACTCTGTTGTGATTGGTCAACCAAACCAAACTCTTCGGACTCCGCTCCAGCTCGGCTCTAACTAGCTTTGTTTGAGGGCGTGCCAAACTAGCCGCTAGGCAGGTAATATCCAAATGTGTTACTTGGTGACATCACCATGTTACAGAAGAAAAGGCGGGACTTCAAGCAAGGTATGTCAGGCAGTTCAGGAGCGGTGTTTCTGTGGAGGAAAGTAACTCCCTTTGGCGTGGACTTTGGGCTTTGTAACTTTGCAGACCTTTTACATGCACAAAAAACTATATAACACACTGAAGGAAAGGGAAAAAGCATAATTGGTCCACTTTAAACTGATAATGAGAACATTTTGGAGTCTCAGTTAGAGGCTGCAGTGCTTTTTTTTAAACCAATAAATGTATTTATTTCGATTTATTGGTTAATTCTGCTGCTTGGACAGTAAAATGATGCCTTTCTGACATTTTTTTTATTGATGCTTTTAAAGATGCAGTATATTGGCTTCTATTTATGTTATTTGTCTTCAACATTAGTTGTTTATTTCTGTTGCCATAAAGGACCACACAGGTGTTTTTGAATGTTTGAGCCCATTAACTACAAAATATCCTTAGACTATATCACTGTGAGCATTTTACTAGGAACACACAACCATTTTGAGGTATTGAATGTTATTATTCTTCCATTTTAGGAAGCACCTTTCAACTCTCTGCATGTGAATTTTCATAGTTTACTGTTTGCATCTTGTTTCCTACAGTCAACGTCAACACCATTTTCTTTTATGGCAAAATATTGTCAACAGATGTAATATGATTTACTAATATAGGTTATGTTACCCAGCAGTGTGTAAATTAATTAAAATTTGTAGCGAATTTGCCACATGAAACACAGACATGGGGAGATAACTTTCAAAACACATTAAATGAGAAACAACATATTTTTTTAAAATTCAGTTTGGAGGATTTTTATATGATGGTGATGTTAGTCATTCAGTTTGTTGGTAAAACAATACAGAATATCAACAACTATCGCAGGACTTTCCATAAAATGTGTCCGGACCTTCGTGGTTCCCCCAGGATGAATCCTAATGACTTTGGAGATCCAAAATTACAAGATAATAACTGAGCACCTGTCAGCGTCACCTGTACATCGAGCCTAATGTTAACATCGCAATGCTAACATTAGCTTACCATACAATAAATTGGAACAGTATTAGGTTATTTACATTTTTATTTTGTGCTGTTCAAAGCATTAAAGCGGTGTAAACCGCAGCAATAAAACACAAACTGTCTACATGGCTGAAAACCACTGAGACAAAGTGGGAAAATACAGTATGTTATTTTGGGTGAACTGACCCTTTAAAATAATGAAGCTGAAGTTAAGAAAATGTAGAAATCCCCAGACGGTAAAGTGTAAAAGTCACAACGCGTTTCTTCTTCATGTTTCAGACTGATGACTGCCTCCCTGCAGACATCTGGGATCCGTTCGTTCGCGGTCGTGTTTGTTTACAGTCGGTGAAAAATGGCTGTCGGTCTTTGATACCTCGCCGCAGTGTGTTGATCGGTAATGTACATACACATTAACTGTGAGTTATTTGATTATAGCAGCGTTTATAAATCACAGAGCCACCCACGTTTAATGTACATTTTCACTGCAGCGACGACTGATTCATAACATGCATATGTTCATCAGCTGTGCAAACATTGAACATTCATGTGTTCCGTATTTTGCAAGAGAAAAAAGACTTCAGATCTTTTATGTTGGCGCTCTAAGAAGCAGAAGAACAACTTCTTTTATATGTTGTGGTTGTGAATATTTCGGAGCTCTGAAATCTTTTTTAGTTTATTGGAAATCTTAATATCTACCTGCAGTACCTCACTGGTGAAAAGTTCAAATTGATCCCGTGTAAAAAAGAGGATAATTAATTTTCATATTTGCCCTCTTTACTTACATAATCAAGTCTAAAACGTCTCTGTGGTGCCAAAATGCATCAGAACCAAAAGAGGAACAACCTGGTCTCTGAGGAAGACGTATAAGTAGCAAGACATTACTCGGACATTACTCGTCATGAGTACGTATTTTAGCCTTTTCACTAGTCATTTGTACGCCAAGCAAACGTCCGCAGTTAGGTTTAGGCAACAAAACCACTCACTTAGGTTGAGGAAAAACATCATGGTTATAAACGTCATGGGATTAAAAGAAGTATGTATACTAACTAAAATACGTATGGAAACAACATAACATAAGTACGGAAAACACGTCCCAAACGTCACTAAAAAACACGAGACAAACGTCACTAATGTACTAACAAAATTAAACATCGGTCTCCTGGTTAAAAGTCAAGTGTTTGTTGGACCATCCACCTCGCATCCCACCCACCATAAGTGGTCTTTCTCGCTTTTTATACTACACCACTAACTCTTACTGTAGCATTTATACACGGATCAAAAAAGGTGTTCTTATCACACGCTAAATGCCTTGTACACTATCATGGCATATGCCTTTTCATGCGAACGGGCTGGCTGGAAACACAACTATTGGATGCATGGGGCCATAAAATCTGGAGAAAAATCACTTTAAACCAATGTAACGAACACTGCAGTCTCCAGAAGCTGCTGGTGTGATTTTAGTGTTATGTACAATATGCATCAGTAAATCACCTGTTCTTTGATTGGCTGTGTGATAGTTCATTGGGATAAAACTTTTTCACGTCAAGGACCCCTAAACTGACAAAAATTAGACCGGATTTTGTCCCAGGGTCCTCCATCTGGTATGTTTTTTGCTTTTAAATGTTAAGTGTATGAAACCCATGACCAAAATAGTCATATATTGTCATTGTGTTACTTATGGATGTACAGTAAATATAGTGACATTAAATTATTCCCCTTTTTACTGGGGACCCCGTGGACTCCCCTGAAGGACCCCTGGGTGTCCCCGGACCTCACTTTGAAAACCACCGTGATAGCGGACAAAGTTTCCTCAGTGTGTCCGTCTTTGACTTTGCGGTCCCTCAGGGTCGCCGTCTCCCTTCAGCTGTCAGCTGCGTCCAGGTTATTTGATCTGGAGCAGTGACGTGCAGACAGAGGACGACTCAGCGCTGATTCATGGACACAAACAACAGTTTGGCCTCTCAGTGTTTGTATGCAGGATGCGTTGGCTCTGAATCACTTCCTCATATACGAACATTATTCTCTAATATACTCAAACATAGTGGACAATAGTGAGGTAGATTTGATATGGCAGCCTGTTTGGTATCAGATCAGTACAAGGATGGAAAAACTGCCTTTCATACATTGTATCTTTATACTGCTTTTATTTAATGTTACCTGGTTACATCTCTGTACATATTGTACCACTAATGCACACCAGTCTACCACAGTACTACGTATATTTGGAGAGCCCTGAAGCTCTCCATGATCATCCCACAGTATTATATTTTATTCTATTCTATTTTATATTATAAACGTCTGCATTATTTTATGTCTTATGTGTTGGATTCTTATTTTTACTGCATGTTTTTTTCTTTTTATACAGTTTGTAGTAGCATTGTTGGAGGGAGCCTGAGAACGACTGCTTCACTGTAATTGTTGTGCACATGATAAATAAAGAATTGAAACTTGAAACCGGTGTTCATGCATTAGAAATCTTGGCTGAATGAAACATTTTTCCTGCTTGTTGTTATTGTGGAATCAGATTCACTGCAGTTCAGTCAGTGCGGTGACTGTTGTGTGTGGTTTGGTTGTGTGTGTAGCAGGGGAATAACATTCCTCAGTATTACCACAGTGACGATAAGTGCAGTTCAGACAGTACACATGACCTCCAGCGAGCTGCCTGCCAGCGGTCAGTAGTGAGCAGGGTGGAGTCTGAATATTTCTGTCTTCTCGGGACAACAGCAGAAGAAGTAGAGAGAGAGGACATCACTTACTCATATTGTAAATACACACTGCACAAATTGAAAAATACTTGTATTTATCCAAAGAAGAATTGATTGTTCACTACAACCCTTCCCCAAACAATGATTAGCAGTGTTTGGATTTGCCCACATGGCTAAGCAGTAAACATGGAGCCCTTACATGATACTGCTCAGTTTTAAATATTATTACACGTTTTTGTTGTATACTCGATTCGGATTGGTCAAACACGGCCTTCTACGGTCTGTTATTTCTTTATAACAGACCGTTGCTAGGGGTGCAGTTCTGATCTCGGACTCTGGAGGACCATTTTTGTGTCAAATTATTGATTTCTTAAGTAAGTAGCCGTGTAATAAGCGAGATAAAGTACAGCTAGCGGGTCATTGTTGTGAAATAAACCCCTTCAGGGCGATGCAAGGCCCTGTCAGGGTTTATTTCACAATTATGACCGGCTCGCTGTACATTATGCCTTGCTTACATTATTTCTTTAAACCTGTTTATTTTTTTATGATCGTCACCGTTAACCCTTTATTTTTTGGCATGTGTATATCTTGAATTGCAGCTCACTGTTTAAGCTAAAGTTGGTAACTTTGAGCAAATATGGTTAAAATATGGTTCACTATATCCTGACAGTAATGCATGAGACAGATGCTCTGGAAAAAAAATCATCATGTTCCTCTGTGCTCCTAATGGCATCTGCAAGATTTTGCAGCGTCAAGGGAAAACAACCAATCAGAGCCGAGGAGTCTCTGCAGCAGCTGTCAATCTTATACTGCTCTGACTACTCTGCGCTGACCGCCTAATACTGATGCGAATGGATTTACATTGGAGTTAGTTGAAAGCCATGTGGTCCCATACAGAAGATGCTAAAGGGTGCCTTGGTGCGTCAGTATCAGATGCCGAAGGGCACTGACCAAGCGTCATGAGTTGGGAGTGAGATCGGATTGTTGAAAGCAACAAAAGGTCAAACTTGGGGTTTGCCTTCTATGACACTTTTTGGAGGAAACCAAATTATACCAATTATATACTGTATGGTCCCATGTTTGATTCCCTCTCTGGCAAATTGTTTCTGTTGGTTGATGCTCCTGCTTTCAGGTCCTGGAATTGTATTACTAATTTCACATACTTGAATGCACATGTATCTCATGATTGTCTGTTTTTAGATTCAGATTTCCAGACATTTATTTTATATTATTAAAAGCTAGTTTTGGTCGATGTTACAGTACATCTCTCAGAGTGCATTTGAGCTTCTGTATTGAGGCTTTAATCATGTGACCTCAAATTTAGTTTTGGCTTTACAGCAGCTAGAAGGCTGATTGTTGGAGTGCTGGAATGCTAATGTCCATTATAATCCCCCAACATACACACACACACACACACACGTACACACACACACACACACACTAATAATAGTGGCATAAAAAGTGATTGATAGGTCTGATGTTAGATTCACTGACCACTCTTTTTCTCAGATCATATTTGTTAGGGTATTTTCTGCGTGTATGTGCATCATGTAAACAAGCTGTAAACACTGACGTCACCGTGTGTGCGTCTCCTCCTCCTCGTCCTCCTCCCAGCAGACAGCAGCTCTGTGGGGGTTTTCTGTGTCTGGAGGCAGCAGGTGAGGAGATTCTGCTCGGTAACCTGTCGTCATGGAAAAGACACCTGCGCTGTGATTGGTGGAGAGCTGCAGCTGGAGGTGTATGTGTGTGTGTGTGGTATCCTCTGTCAGACAGATGAACCACAGCGAGGTGGTAAACTGTGTTACGTAACAGCTCTGTGTTTCGTTCAGGCTCATTGAGAAGGTGGAACCCGAACAAAAAAAATAAATGGATAAATTAACGATCAACAGTTCAGCCGACACAGAAGCTGAACATCATGAGCTGAATATGTATTGCAAAGGTGTTGCATTAGATTGCATTACAACATTATATGTTCATGTTATTTTTTCCATCCGCAACATCGACTGTGCAAACAGATTCTGCACAAAAGATGCCCGTTGTTTTGAATTTAGTTATTATAGTTCTGTCAATACTACTCTACTGTTAGAGCAGCCCGATCTGATTCCCAGGGCATTAAATACCGACGCTTTGTCACGGCTGTCGACATTACATACCGACGCTTAAGGCACCCTTTAGCATCAGTATGAGACGCACTGGGCTTTCCATTAACTACAATGTAAACCCATCTGCACAATGTAAACCCAGTGCGCCAGGAGTGTGTTGACATAGTTTAAAGAGCGAAAAGAGACACACCAGGCAAACACAAGGCTTTCATCCAAGACACCGCTGTTTGTGTCCCGTGTTCACAACGTTTCATTTTCACTGTACGAACGTAGTAGTTTTAAGCCCAACCATGCTGTTTCCTAAACCTAACCATGGTGGATTTATTGCCTGAACCTAAGCAAGTATTTTTGTTTACTTCACAAGTTTAAGCACGTGTTAAGAGTGACGCCGAGGGGTCGGACAAAGCGTCAGTATGTGACGAATTGGGATGAGAACGCGTCGGTTAGAGATGTGGGTTAATTTTTTTTCTCTCTGCTTTTATCTTCAATTAACAACAATGTGGAAGATGATAATTTGGAAAACACCTTTTTTTAATTTGATTGGTTAACTCTATTATTCCTGAACGAAAGTTGATTTGATGCTACTTTATTTGTAAAAAAAAAAAAAAGGATTCAGATCCCAGTTCCTTTATGCTGTGAGGCAGCAGCACTGACCACCCAGACATCATCCCTGAGTATAAAACAAGGATTTGGATTTCCTGTTTGCTTTTGTAATCACAAAATTTTACTTTCCTCTCCAGAAAAACGGCAGCATTGCGACGTTGAACAGCTTTGGAAACCTCCTGCACTCCTACCTTACCAGTGTCGGAGTTCTGAACCCACCAACTCGTCACATTCTGACGCTACATCACGTTACGGTCGCAATAAACACGTGTTTAACATTGTAAATTAGACAAAAACACGTGCTAAGCTTTAGGCAATAAAACCTCTATAGTTAGGTTTAGGAAACAACAACATGGTTGGGCTTAAAACTACTACGTTTGTACAGTGAAAATGACACTGAACGTTGTGAACACAGGACACGAACGAACAACTGATTGTAACGTGACGCATGGGACACGAACAGTAGTCTCCTGGATGAAAGACGTGTTTGTTGGACCCATCCACCTCCCTTGCCGTCCGCCCTCTTTGTCTCTTTTGCTCTTTAATCTACGTCACCACAGTCCCGGCGCTCTTTCTCTGAGCATTTACTATTGACGCGGATGGGTTTACATTTTAGTTAATGGAAAGCCCGGTGCGTGTCCCACCAAAGCTAAAGGGTGCCATGTGCGGTGTTATCAAACGCAGACGGCCGTGACAAATCCTCGGTATTTAACGCCCTGTGAATGAGAACGGGCTGGACATTCACAGCCAATTCACACCGGGATTGGTCGGCTGTGCAGAGGTGATAAAGGAGTCAGGGTCTGAACTTCTCCTTCAGCTCTCTTTTTTTTCACGATCATGTGAACAACTGAGTGCAACACTATGAATGTCTTCCAGGTGGGAAAATGTGCTCCGTTATCTCCGTATTTAAACAGCTTCTCCCTCTCGGCTTTTCACTCCATCTTTTCGTCATGTTTCGACAACACGTTGTACGAACCACTTTGGCCCTCACTCTCCCACTTTACTGTCACGTGTCTTTCTTTTCTCCTTGTTCATGTTGGTATCCCTCTCTTACTTCCACCTCCTCCTCCTCCTCTCTGCAGTGTCCTCCAGCGTTGACCAGGGGAGCCTTTTATACAATTACTGCCAGTGGAGAGCCATAATTTCATTCTCTCTCTGTTTGTGGGTAGATGAGAATAAAAGGGGGCGCTGCACCTGGAGAATACATAATGGATCAGAGAGTGTAGGATAAAAATAGCTGAGGAGAAATGAGGGAGGGAGGGAGGGAAGGAGGACACATGACTCTGTCCTCCTCCAGCAGAGAGGCCTGTGGTTTACATTTGAACCTCATGTTGCTCGGGGAGAGGAGCGGATGGTGGTGGTTTTTTTTTCCTTTGGAAGACATCACTTTGAACCCAGCGCTGGCTTCTTCGATAAGACGCCGCGGCGCTCCGGATTGAAGTCAGATGTGCGGCGCAGTTGGCGGCTCTCCCTCTGTTATTCAATTCAACCCTGATGAATAAGTGGTTTCAGTGTTTTATAACGAGCAGAGGATGTGGACTGAAGTGTTCTTCGAAAGCTGAGATCTTAACACACACAGAACTACACACGTTCTCAAAGGCTTCGTTCAGACTGCAGGCAAATCTGATACGTTGCGATACGATCTTTAAGACAGAGAGTCCGCATTGTTATTTACATGTGATCAGATCAGATTTGTGTGTCCAGCAGTGAAGAACCTTCGGGTCTGAAAAGTGAAGCCAAAGCTGAAGTGCTTTAAACTTGCATTCTTTCTAAAAGCCAGCAGGGGGCGACTCCTCTGGTTGCAAAAAGAAGTCTGATTGTATAGAAGTCTATAAGAAAATGACCCTACTTCTCCCTTGATTTATTACCTCAGTAAACATTGTAAACATGAGTTTATGGTCTCAATCGCTAGTTTCAAGTCTTCTTCAATACAGCATGATGTTCATTTAGTAAATTATGGTCCCATTTAGAGTCAAATAGACCATAAAGCAGGGTGTGCTTTAGGGCGTGGCTACCTTGTGAATGACAGGTTGCTACCATGGCGTTGTCCGGTCTGGGAGTTTGTCTTACAACTGTTACCCTTTTTCAGTGTGTTTTCACTTCCTGAAAGTTAATTGTAGGATTTTGGTCGCTCAAAAATGTCTTATTCAGCAGTTGTACTTAGCTCCACCCTCTCGTGTGACTTCTGGTTGCAAAAAGCATGAAGGGCGATGGCCAAAATGCCGAACTCGAGGCTTTAAATCAGCAGTCCACAAACCAATGGGGACGTCACGGTGACTACGTCCACTTCTTATATACAGTCTATGAGGTCCAGACATCACCACTTGCTGTGGTAATGACGTAGGCGTCAGTAACTACCTAGCTAGTCCTCCAACCATCCTAAACCCTTCAGTTTTTGCGCAGATTTTAATAAAAAGGAGATATTGTGTTAATCAGTGAGCTTTAGAGGAGCTGGTATGTGGATTTTGTTACTTTTGGACAGAGCCAGGCTAGCTGTTTCCTCGTTTCCAGTATTTATGCTAAACTAACCACCTACTGGCTGTTGCTTAACGGACAGGTATATCTGCATCTAGGAGTTTGTTATGACAGTAAATTGCTTAGTCAAATAGACAATATAGCAGTAAATATTCTCCTATTTCTGATAAGTGTCTGAATTTTTGCTTCAGGAGGAATAGAGCCTTTGATGGGGTGAAGTCCTCTCACGTCCACAATGTGAGGCAGCGCTGGGACGGCACATCAGTGGGAAAAAGTGACTTTATTCTGACTGAAGCTCAGTATGCGACTGTCAGGCCTTCACAGCCTCAGAAGTTCTTCAGTCGTCATCTCTCTTCATGTTCTCTTTCATCAAAGATCCTCCGAAGGGAAGGTGGCTGAACAGGGAGCATGCAGTGACTCTTCTGAGACAATCTGAGCCAAATCACTTTCATTCAAGTCTGAAGATACTGGACCCACATTCAGCACTGGTGGAAGAAGGATTTACATTTTTTGAAGCTGCATTAAAACAATTCTTGGCCACTAAAGGGCAGAAAATAAGTCCGATACTCAATCTTCTTTTAGCTCTGGTTTGGTCTCCACCAACTCCTGTGAAAAGTCTCTTTAATGGGGGTCGTGTTATATTTGAGGACTAGACATTTATGTATTCACCACACCGGTACTCTCTCCTTTACACAGAGAGCTTGTTACATAAAGAGAGTGTTGAATTATGTCCTAGCCTTAATGTTGATAGTAGGGCTGTCAAAGTTAACGGGGATAATAACACAATAACGCAAATTCGTTTAAACGCCATTAATCTATTTAACGCATTAACGCAACTGGCAATTTGTAGGTTGTAGTGGGCTCAGTTTTAAAGCTAGAGTGAAGATAACGGTATCATATGAAACTAGAAAATCCTAATGAATCCACTAGTACAAAACCATGTCATTCTAGAGTGAAGGAGGTTAAATAGCGCTCCAAACTTGCGCTACATTTTGGTGAGGAAAAACTTGCATGGCCATTTTCAAAGGGGTCCCTTGACCTCTGACCTCAAGCTATGTGAATGAAAATGGGTTCTCTGGGTACCCACGAGTCTCCCCTTTATAGACATGCCCACTTTATGATAATCACATGCAGTTTGGGGCAAGTCATAGTCAAGTCAGCACACTGACACACTGACAGCTTTTATTGCCTTTTGGGCTTGAGTTTGCCATGTTATGATTTGAGCATATTTCTTTATGCTAAATGCAGTACCTGTGAGGGTTTCTGGACAATATTTGTCATTGTTTTGTGTTGTTAATTTATTTCCAATAATAAATATATACATACATTTGCATAAAGCAGCATATTTGTCCACTCCCATGTTGATAAGAGTATTAAATACTTGACAAATCTCCTTTTAAGGTACATTTTGAAAAGACAAAAAATGTGTGATTAATTTGCGATTAATTGTGATTAAATATTTTTTATCAATTGACAGACATAATAAGGTTTTCAAACTTCTTCGGAGTATACAATAATGTCACTCTGATAAGAATGACCCCTGTCAGCACAGCTCGTACTCATACTCTTTCATCACAGCACGACATTTTCTGTCTGACATCCCATTTCTCTATCAATCAGGAGGCCTCTCTTTTGACTGATGGGTCATTTCACACCTGCATGATTTAAAAAACTTCCCAGTGAAACTGAAGACTGCAGTCCTGACTAACCTGCAGTCTAACAGCTCTGATGTGTTGTCCTCATTAGCCTGCCCTGGGATCAGCACACATTCACTTAGATGAGTTTTAACCACTGCCAAAGAGATTGGACAGCGTCCCAGCTATGAAGGAAAAAATCTCACGTTCTGCCTGCCAGCGACCAGAACCAACAGTCGATGCAGAAATCAGATTCTTCTTTTTTCCCTTTTTTCTTTAATAAATCTCTGCAGACCAAACAAGAGTCCAAGAATTACACTTGGCACATCCGAGATGGGCTGGAAAGGCTTCAGCCGTAAACCGTAAGCTTTCAGTCAATCTGACAGACCTCCCAAATCATCCAAATCTCAGCACCCCCCTCCCCCTGCTTCTCCCCACTCTTAAGGAACGGTTAACTCCTGGGTTTGGAGTTTTTTGTGTGTGTTAGAGCTCAAAGCATTCATCTTTCTGGCACGAAACAAAAACAGGACGGAGCTGTGTAACCGCGGGGCCAAAATCAGAAACAAATGGTTGCTTCTCTGTTAGCCATCGCTGCTGGCTCGCGTCCCGGACTCCTTGTTCTCTGGAGGCTGGCGTCTGTTCACTTCAACAACAACAAAAAAACCTGCATCAGCAAAAAGAAAAGAAAAGACGAATACGAAACGTTCACAAGGTATCGCATGACGCGTTCACTCGGCCTTATCAGGTAGCACCGATCTCATCGCCTTCAGGTCCTGCCAAGACGAAGTAGGGAGTGGTTTTAAAATAGAAAGCAGGAGGTCTGTAAAAAAAAAAAAAATGTGAAAGATATTTGAGTTGAGTAAAACAAAACTAAAACTTTGCACCTGTGAAATTAGTACATTTTAAAATCAGGCACCAAAATACACACTGGTTTTGGATTAAGAGGCCAGGCTGTGATCTCAGCTTAATTTGGTTCCCTCGCTGACACAAGAGCCGATCAGGTCTGACAATCGGAGGGCTTATTACGATGTTGGCAGACTGAGGACTAAAGCTCATTTGCGAGGCTGCAGGTACCGTCTGGTGGATCTCAAAGGGTCAGAGGTCACTGTGTCATGCTGTCATGAGAGGCGTGTGACTGATTACAACATGTACGAGAGGATTTGAAGAATACTCTAAGCTTTCCCTTCGTCAGCCACATTAAATAAACAAGAAGGCTTTATTTGTGTTGTGTTAAAAGGTCGTGTGGGAGAGGAAACCCAAACAATAAACCTCTGAGGGAGAAGGAAGTGTGCTTAGAGTCATGAGGAGACGACAGTTCATGCAACTATTTCTGCTTTCAGTTTTTCCTGGCCTTGTTTCCTCCCTGGGCGACTGAATGAAACGCTCCCAGCTCCGGCAGATAAGAGACTTGAGCGCGCTGATGGAGCCATGTGGGTGTGTTCGTTTCATGTGCTTCTTTGGCAGCAACATCACAGCCGAATGTCCTCATTTCATTGGAAACCAGCAGAGAGGAGGAGTCGAGGGGTGATGTGGCTCGGCGCAGGCCACCAGGGTTTATCACTCAGGGGGTACCACGGGAGTTTCCATCACCCGAGATTACCTGACCTACTTGAGCTGTGTGTTTTAAGACGACGGTAAGAGGAGGGAACACAGAGTCTCTGTACTCTAAGAGCCTTCGCTCGCTGTGAACTTTGACCTTTAAAGACAGGAATCCCTGAACAGCAGGCTGGTAAACAAACATGTAAAGGTGCTTACGCTCTTCTGGGTTCTATTCATAGTTGTAACATTCACTCAGTCACTGAGCTGAGCTGCTGCTGACCAAATACAATCATTAGGTGTGTTTCCATCCACCTGTTTTCATGAACATTTTCAATCTGAGCTTCGAAAAACATGAATGGAAAAGCCGGAAATTCGAAAAAATCTTGAAATATCAAAAGTTTTTATGGGAATAAATGACGACGTAAATTGAGCATGTGACTCACGGCCGTCGTGGGGTGTCGGCTCGGATCGGGAATGTCGATTAGTGTCGTGCGCATCAATCGATCGTTTTAGCTCGTGTAGTGTGTCAAAGTAGACGACAACTGACGTCATGTCTGGGACACCTCACGATGTATCGACAGAAAGTCTAGCATGTTAGTAGATGTGCACAATTGCAATGGCGAAGCGAAAGACGAACGATTTTGTTGCTGTGTGGTGGAGGAAAGGTTTGTGGAGCTATGGCAACAACACCCCAGCCTTTCTGGTTTCCTCGAGGGACTACCACGACAGAGTGAAAACAGAAAAAAGCTGACGTGAAATAGCAGAGGCACTTCAGCCCCCTGTTGCCACTACTACCACTGCCATTAGCATCAAGCTCCCTTCCTGATGACATCATGCACATCGTGAAAGACGACCAGCGATGATTGTTCGAGGACCGACGTGTAGCTGTCATATCTCTCCGACAAGAATTTATGACTCCCAGTCGCTTAATCTGACGTAGTGACCATAACAGACATATTGTGTAGCCTAAACCAGGCATAAAGCTCCTCATCGCTCCACACAGATCTGATGTAACCTTCCTCACATTGGTAAATGGTCTTGCACTTATACAGCGCCTTTATAGTCTTCCGGCCACTCTAAGCACTTTTCACTACATCCCATTCACACACACATTCATACACTGATGGCTGAGGCTGCCATGCAATATGCCAAACTGCCCATCTGGATCTAACATCTCACATTAATACATGAAACAAACAGAAGTGTCTTGTTTCTACAGTAGCCCAGAACGGACAAACCAAACACTGACTCTAGAGAGAGACTTTCACGTTTTTACGTTTCCTGAGTTCAAAACTGTGGTAGCGCCAGCTGCCATCTGACTTCCGTTGCTCAAAGTAGTGTTATTATGGTGAGGATGGCCTCTGAGTGAGGTGAACGGCGTGACCACGGTTTTGCACTCGTTGGCTCACGTTACAGCAGTCTGGGAAAGGGAGGAGTGAGCGGAAGGGTACTCAGTTCACCAGATGCTGCCAAATCCTACACACTAATGGATGAAATTTTAGTTATTAAAAGCAGCCGGCATCAAAGCTTTTTTACCCCGTCAGACTCCTTTTTAGTGATGTTAGTGTGTTCCCAGATCTCAGCTACTTACTTGACAGAATGATGGACAAAACCCAGGCCAGAATCCCCCTTTTAAAGGCAACAACATGCTGACAGTTTCCTTCATACTGAAGGTTTTGCATGTATTTGCCCATTGACAGCAGATTACTTCACTGTGTTGTGAAGTCTGTTGCTGTCATTGAGCAACAGACAAAATCCAGACATCCAAACTTCAATCTTTTTACTTCCTGCCCTCTTGACCTCTGCTGGTTTGCAGCCAAAAAACCTGAATTTGACTCTAAACCTTAGAACTCGTAGAAAATGTGTCCAGCCTCCAGAGGATGATGATAATGATGATGATGATGATGATGATGATGATGATGATGATGATGATGATGATGATGATGATGATGATGATGATGATGATAGTGACTCTGGAGGTTCACAGAGCTGTGGTGTTTGGCCAGCAGCCTGATGGGAAACATTGCATGCAGGAGGAAGATTAACGTTGTGGGCCCGCTGCTGACCGTGACCCTGCGTGAACCAATCAGCTCAGACTCCTGGAGATGAGTCTGATCTCTTCCTAATGAGAAGAGGAAGAGACTCGCTCTGTCAGAGAGAAACAGAGAGCTTCCTCCTTGTCAACCTTTCTATTTTCTGCTAATATCTCTGTGGTTTCATGCTTTGTTTGTGTGCTGCTACTTTTGCAGAAAATGTTTCCAATGACAACTGTCGACCTTGAGCTAGGCTCTACATCCTAAGTGCTCTGGTGGGATTCTAAAAAAAAAAAAAGATAGGAGAGAGACCTGCCCTGGAAATAATTTTATAATAAATTTAGAAAGACAAAAAAGTTTTGGAAATAGTATTAAATGAAAAGTTTTTTCCAGAGCAGGACCAGACTTTTTCTACTGCACAGATAGCACATGAGTAAAACCATTTGCTCATCACCACAGATCCCAGTTCAGTGAAGCTTTAAAGGAATAGTTCTGTGTTTTGAAGTGGGGTTGTATGAGGTACTTATCCATAGTAGGTGTATTACCTACAGTAGATGACGGTCGGCACGCTCACAGTTTGGAGAAACAGACAGGATTACCGACACCGGAGCAAAGCAATACAGTGCTGTGGACGGGGACGGCAGAAAAACGTATTTTAGCCACCTAAAAGAAAGGCTCACCTAAAAAAATCAATATCAGTTTAAGTGTACGCTACATTTAAAATACATTGTGCTTGATCAAATTAGCATTAAATAGATTTAGTTACCTTGAGCAGATGTGAGGAAGCCATGTTCGTTTGCTTTTTTGATATTAACTTCAGAAAAACACAAAATTCATAGTTAAAATGAATATTTAGACAAATATATCTGCAGTTTTATTTACAAATTGGAAAATGATAATTACAGTAACTTGTAAATAGTGTGTTGTGATCTTTACTATATTCAGTTTGGGTAAAAAGAGAGAACTTTGCTCTCACACAACTGCACCGTCTTGTTCTTGTATTGTTCGCTCACTTTCTACTGACCTAACCTCCTCCCCAGTTCCCCACTCAAGACAACAAAACAAACACAGATCCAGACCCAACGCTCTGGCATCCCTGCAGGAAGCCTGCGAGTCGCCCTGCATGTCTGATTAGACGATTGCGTCTGTTTTGCATTATTAACATGAAACCCTCAGCGGAGAGCATCATCTCGCGTTGCATGTGATTTGGGGGCTGAATCACTCCGCTGCTTCAGGCAGTGACACAACGTGAGCGGGGGCGCAGCAGCATGTGTGTATCAGCTCACATATTATACAGCCCACGTCTCGCATCACATCATCATGGGAACGCGTTGGAGGTTTCATTTTCTGTGATTTTCAGGTTTGATGAGGAATTACTGTGTTCCTGTTCAGGTTTCTGCTGCTGATGAAACCTTCTGAAGCTCTGATGTTACCCAACAGAAAAAAAATAGATGGATGAATTAAGATGGAGAGACAACTTTTCTATCCTCAGATCTTTACCACTATGGGATAAAAGAAATTTGTCCTGTGGGTCAGAAGAAGGTGTGTCCGCCTGTTTCATCTAAAAAACATATTGAAAAAAATGGTTTTGTCTCACTGTGATGACATTTACAGCTGCATGTATTTACTGATGCATGTTGGACATAATCAATGAAATGCAGCGCAGGAAAATTAATCTAAGAGCATCTGTCTCCACAGTAAATCATCTGTTTCGTATTTGATGGTTATTTATTTGTTTTTTTCTCTTATTCACAGCATCACTGTCTCTTCTACCGCTTGCCTCTCAGCTCACTTGCGCAATCTCTCTCTTTTTCTTTCTGGCTTTTTTAAAATGAGTCGGGAAGCCGTTATCAAACAAAGAGGAATGTTCTCCCCTTGTCCTAAAATGGTCCTAAATCAATACTAGAGTACTTCCTTGTTTTTATGAATGAAGCGATACACGAGCAGTTGTGAGCTAGCCAGTGGGGCACACTCACATGTACGAACGTGCACTAAAAGCACATGTCAGCACAAACTTTAAGGCAATCTATTAAAATTTGAAATATCAAACATTTCCATCCCCAGAGCCAAGTCACATGGCTAAATGGTGCTTAACAGTCAAAACATTTCTGAAATACTCATGTTCTCTGTCTTCAGATGAACTTTGGAGTTGTTGTAATTTTTCACTTATGATGAAACAAGGCTAATGATTGTAAAATGTCTTCCTGTGTTGCTTCTTGAACAAACCACCTACTCTAAAATGTTCAGGGCATCAGGAACCAGACTCGGGTCAGTCAATCGCACCAGCTGCACAACTGAAATTGGAGAATTTGATGATACAGGTGGGAAGACAACTGGTTCTATCAGATATAAAAAAGACAAACACAGCAAAGCATCGACTTCCCTCCCAACTCTGTTTCTCCAAGCTCCCGTAATCACTGCCATGTGCTGCACAGAGGTCAGAGGTCACAGAGATGTTAGCACGCTATGCTTGCAGGTTCTCATTAGCTAGAAAGGTCAGCTCAGCCGTGTGGGAGAGTAAGGTCTGTTTTATCCCAGAGGATTGTGGGTACGAAGGAGAAACAGAGTCAGACAGTGACGATGTGAGAACTGGACAGAATTTACCTGAATCATTCCTTTTTTTTTTTTTTAAGTTGCTGGTAAAAGGTCAAAAGTCAACCCGCAGGGTAAGTCTATCCTGTCATACAACACTTCAGCCTCCATCATTGCATTTCCCCTGGAGCGTCAACTACAGTTACTTTCCAACATTTCCAGCTGTGGACCTCTATCTCTAGTCATTTCGAAAAAACTAAAATTAAAAAGATTTTTTTAACTTTTTTTTTCATCATACAATGCAAAAATGCTTTTAAAATTGCCAAGAGGGGTTCTGGTCGATGTCCACATATCAAAGTTAGGACCTCATAGCCTGCAGGGGAACTGTAGTGAACTGCAGTGAACGCAAACTGAAACGGTACAAAGACTATCTTGACATCTTTCAAAAAAGAATAATTTACCTTTACTGTTTTTAACATTTAAAGGATCAGTTTGTTACAATTAGGTGGATCTATTGGCAGAAATGGAATATAATATTAATAACTATGTTTACTTTTGTGTATCATCACTTGAAAATAAGAATCATTGTGTTTCCGTTAGCTTATAATGAGCCATTTATATCTACATAAGGAGCGGGTCCTCTTCACTGAGTCCACCATGTTTCCACAGTAGCTCAGAACGGACAAACCAAACTCTGTTAACTTTTCTTGCTTGGGTCAGAGTCAATAACGTTACTCGCTCCTGTCGCCGCCGCTCTCTCTTGCTTCACCACTCACTTCCCACATACACACACACTCTACACACTCTACTCTTAACAACTAGCTCTGGAGAGGACATCATAAATGTCCGCCCATGGCTCGTCGGCCCACTAAATTTGTAACGAAGCCAAGGTCCACATGCTGGATAAGTACGAAAGTCCACACACACACACACACACACACACACACACAAACACACAAAGCCTTTTCTCTGGGTAAATCTGGGTGGGAGGTTACGAGGTCAAACTGCATTCCTCAGCAGCAGCGTGTGGTTTAAACACACACACACACACACACACACACACACTGTGGTTGGCAGGAATAATTTGCTGTCACATCTCAGAGTCGGTGATGTGGATGAAGGCTGAACTCCATCATTAGAAACATGAACTCACTAAAAATAGATCAGAGGAGACTCTCTGTTTCAAGTGACCCATTTCATATAGTGAGACTGACTTGTACGCCAATCAACTTGTTTTGCTAACCTCATCATATCTACTGCGTGCACCGCACCTTGACGGTTCGGTGCGACTACACAAACTGTTACAGCCCTAATCTTAGTAGTAAAAATCTGTATATGTTAACTGAAAGCACAACAAAACAGTCTCATTAAATACACACCAGTGTTCATATTTTATGAGAATGCATAATTCCATTAAACATTGTGTGTATTTTAATATATTTAAAGGACCAGTGTGTAACATTTAGGGGGATCTATTGGCAGAAATGGAATATAATATTAATAAGTATGTTTTCTTTTGTGTATAATCACCTGATAATAAGAATCATAGTGTTTTCGTTACCTTAGAATGAGCCGTTTATATCTACATAGGGAGCAGGTCCTCTTCATGGAGTTCGCCATGTTTCTACAGTAACCCAGAACGAACAAACCAAACTCTATTAACTTTTCCTGCTTGGGCCGGAGTCGATAACGTTACTCGCTCCCATCGCTGCCGCTCTCTCTCTCTTGCTTCACCACTCACTTCCCACGTACACACACACTCTACACACTGGCTCTGCTCCAGTCGCGTTTTCGCGTCGGCCACCATAGCTCTCCAACACGCTTGGCACACGGGAGAGGCTTCAGTTGGTTGCAATTTCCTCACCTCACCGCTACATACTGCCAGATCCTACACACTGGCCCTTTAAAATATAAAGAATGTGTTATTGAACATGATGATGTCTGATCTCCTTCAGGTCATTCCTGAGTCAAAGGCAAGAAAAAGAAAAAAGTCTTCATCTGGTTTTTAACCTGAACAGAACAACATGAGGTAACATGTTCAGCCCTGCAGCTCCACATGGTTCTGTTTACACACACACACACACACACACACATACACACACACACAGGATCACACAAACATGGCTGGAAATCCAAACAACAGCTTGTTTGGAGGAGCTCCATCACTTCCTGATAAAACCCCCCTCAGTGACTGAGGCCCCCCCGACACCTCCTCTCTCCTGGAAACTAAAGCCGAGGAGAACATGTTTGTGTGTGTGGGAAACTCCACCGAAGCTCAGCCAACTCCTCGCTAATCCCCCCGAGTCTCCCACAGCTCACGAGTGTGTGTGTGTGTGTGTGTGTGTGTGTGTATGTGTGTGACGGTGAAGCGAGGGTCCCACACTCAGCAGTCAGCCCACCCATATTTCATGTTTTCCTGTTCTGCTCGGCCGCTCGCTCGCCCCTCAGGAAGGAAATTCCACCTCTCACTCACCCAGACATCATCATCCTCCTGACCGACCAGTCACATGACCCAGTTTGCTTTGTGAGGAGCCTACATTTCCCACAGTGCAAAGGGACCTTTTCAGTTTTATTCAATAGAAATGATCAGTGAGTGCCTCATTGATAAAGGCAGGTTCATCACTCTATATGTTATGTTTTATGTCTTGGATTCTGATTTTTACTTGCGTGTTTTTACACATTTAGTAGTAGCCTTGTTGGAGGGAGCCTGAGAACAAAACAATTTAATTAACAGCAACATCTCCACTCTAAAAATATGCAAATATGCTGCTTTATGCAAATGTATGAATATATTTGTTATTGGAAATCAATTAACAACACAAAACAATGACAAATATTGTCCAGAAACCCTTTAGCATAAATATGCTCAAATCATAACATGGCAAACTCAAGCCCAACAGGCAACAACAGCTGACAGTGTGTCAGTGTGCTGACTTGACTATGACTTGACCAAAACTGCATGTGATCATCATAAAGTGGGCATGTCTGTAAAGAGGAAACTCGTGGGTACCCATAGAACCAAATTCCATTCACATATCTTGAGGTCAGAGGTCAAGGGAGCTTTTTGAAAATGGCCAGACAGTTTTTCCTCGCCAAAGTTTGGAGCGTATTTAACCTCCTTTTCGCTAGTATGACATGGTTGCTACCAATGGATTCATTAGGTTTTTCTAGTTACATATGATATCAGTATCTTCACTCTAGCTTTAAAACTGAGCCTGGCACAACCAAAAAATCTCAATTTGCTTTAATGCGTTAAAAAATGAGTAGCGTTAAAACGAATTTGGATTAACGTGTTATTAGCGAGTTAACTTTGACAGATGTGAAAATGTAACGTAACGGTGGCATTGAGCGTCCCTCACGCTCACGACGGTCGTTAATTCAGACTTCAACGGATACGTTTTAAAATCCATCAGTGACGCAGCCTGAGAGAAAACCTTCCTCTTCAACCACACTAAAGTTAACCACAAATTCACATTTCAGTGCGAGTGAGAGTCTGCAGGCCTGAGGAAAGACACACACAGCTTTATGGAGTTTACTTATGGTGTTGCTGCTATTAGTATTCTCATTGATACGCTCCATTTTATGGGATCATACAGCTCTGGTCCTCTTTGTGTCGGCAGCTTCAGCCATGCTAACGGTCCTCAGTGGAGGCTTCACGCAGAGAGCTACCATCTGTGGAGGGCAGGATGCTGCCAAAGCAAACACACTTCACACACACACACACACGAACACACACCAGAACAGACTGAAAAATACCTTCAACACACACACACATACAACATGGCCCAAAATGTTTGTATTGGCTGAAAACATTTAGATATGCAGATGCAAAATCAGAAATACACGCAGTCTAGTTATCTCTCAGAACACTTGAATTACAATATGCCGAAATGTTATTATGGATTTTCTGCCCAATGATGCCAAAAACATTCTGCTTACTGAAGCTTTACGTGTTAAAGACAGAAACATCATGTTGAGTTATACAAATGGAGTCAAGAACACATTAGGCCGCCCTGTAGTTACTAATAGTAACCTGTGTTCCTCCTTTCACAGTGAGGCTCAGTCATGTTAACCCAATCGTCAGAAGGGTCAGATAACCCGGGTCGATCTGTTCACACTGACTGTAAACAGAGGCTGTCCTGCTTTCCTGTGATGCTGCAGGACCGTTTGGATTAAACCATCCAGGCGAGTGTGTGTGTGTGTATCTGCACACTCACGCACACACATGCCAGTGTTGTGTGTTGTTCATTCATGCTGCCGTACGAGCTGCTGACTGTCTGTTTAAATCCTAAACACCATCAGGCCTCCAAATATCAAGATATCACAGTCTGACAGGATGCACACACACACACACCCCTGGACTGTGTGTGTGTGTGTGTGTGTGTGTGTGTGTGTGTGTGTATGTGTGTGTGTTGGACTGTGACAGACTGAGTGTAATCTCAGAGTGTGTGTGTTTGTGTGTGTTTCGTGGAGGCTGTGATGGATCAACAGCTACCCCTGCAGACAGATAGGAGTCACCGCGGGTGTGTTCAGCCTGCTGTACCCATAATGCCACAGGGCGTGATGCTTGTTTCAGTCTGTTTGTGTCTGTGTGACTCAGCGTCAGTCAGACAGGAACATATTTAACACTTTGACATGAATCTGTGGTGATCGCTGAGGGGAAACAACAGCTGGAACTGGACTCACATTTGACACACATTAAAATAGTACTGACAATATGCAGGAATTATGCATTCATTTTATGAATGTATCCAGGCTCAGTTTTTCTCATTTGCTTGTAGTTTAGGTTTTGCTGACTGTTGAGGTTTCAAGTGTTTGTGATTTTGGTGAAATGACCCTTTATTTTATCAGGATAGTCTCTTGATATCAGTGCATGTCCTGGTCAAACAACGGGCAAAGGTCATTTCATTACAAGAGAACTCAATGTGCTTCACATTAACCCATTTGTCTCCAAAGACTATATGAGTATGATAAAGAAAAATGCCACAACATTTGTTTTGATTGAGCAAAAGACTTCAAATTTGGTATGAACAAACTTTGGGCAAGTATCTAACAGTACAATTTTGAAATTTTGAGATCACATAAAAAGATCACACGTTTATTAATAGTTAAGATAATCAAGATTTTTTGAAAAATGCGGAAAAACGCTAACATTGTGTTTATTAAATGTTGTACACATGACATTTTTACACTGCATATGTGTGTATATCCTAAATATTCAAGTTCGTATGAGCTCATAGATACCAAATACTTGATTGTGCTCATTGTAGTTTCTGAGATAAAGACATTTTCTTATCATATTACATTTAGTCTTTGGGCACATTCATTTAATTATTTATTTATTTATCATAAGTAGTTAAGTAAAAGCACTCATTCTGCAGTAAAATGTCTCCTTTGACTGATATATTATTATATATGACATTATTAAACTAATACTGATGCATCAATGCATAAGTAAAATTTTAGGGACCAAAGGGTCAGCAGGTAAATCTGAGAGGTCATGAGATGATTAATTGGAGAGGAAAGAAGAAGAAACTAAATTCTGATACACAAATTTATATACATTTTTCATACTTTTCTTTTTCTAATCTTAAGAATAATTTAGCCCTTTGTTTGGGTGTATGTTCTTTTCCTTGTTTTTTTCTTTTCATGTGATTGGTGCATTTTTCTTAAATTTAATTTACTATAGGCTATTCTTATTGCATGCATTTCAACCCATTTGTGCCTGCAACTGAAATGATTAATTTCGGTCAAAGCGTTTGGCAGAAAGTGAGTTTTCTCTATTTACTATATCGAGTCTTTGGGCACATGATGGGACCAGTGTTTTTGCAATAGACTCCATTATATTTAGGAGAAAACTGTAGTCCCCCATGTGCCCAAAGACTAAATGTAATGTGATAAGAAAATGTCTTTATCTCAGAAACTACAATGAGCACAATCAAGTATTAAAGCACAATGTCATATGGTTTATGTCTCTCACTTATAATAAGAATTCATATTCATGTCTAAAAAGCCCACAGTGGTATTGTTGAATTTCAAAACACTGACAGTTCTTCAAGCACTCCATTATTAGCTCATTTACAGCTTCTTTAACTGTGAAAATGTTGATTGTGAATAGGGTGATAAAATAGGATGATGACTGAATTGTACAGTTTTTTTTAATTGATTATATGTATATGTGTTTTTGTATGTGTATATGCTGCGTGTGCGTATATGTGTATGTATGTATGTATATGTGTATACAGTATATATATGTATGTATTTTATTCCTTGGCTTTTGGCTGAGCATGAGAGTTGACTATTTTAATCCTTTTTTTCTAATTCTCTTATTAGTTTAATTTCCTGTTGGTTTTAAGTTGGTCTTAGTGTTTTATTGTGTTGTTGTTATGTATATTTATTATTATTATGTATAATTGTACAGCACTTTGGTCAACTTTTGTTGTTTTTAAATGTGCTTTATAAATAAATTTGGATTGGATTTGGATTATAAATAGATTTTATTTTATTTTATTGTTTTAAATTTTATTTATTTTACTTGTGTATATTCTTTGTACTTATATATCTATTTTTTGTATATATATTTTTTTCCTCTATCTATACTGGCTTATTTTATATTAATATTAGGTTTATTAAGTTTCTTTGTACCGAGAATGTTATTATTGGGGACGTGTTTGAATGTTTGTTCTGTTGTTTAAAAAAAACCCAATAAATATAATATTGAAAAAAAAACAGTGAAAATGTTTTTTATTCTTCACATTTTCCAAAAAAAAACAAAACAAACAACCTCATATTTTTCCAATCATATTAATTTGTCTAAGATACTGAAATAATGTTCTATAACACTCATTTAGTGAGTTATTTTGTAGAATATCTATTAAATCAAAGTCTACTTTAATCTCTTTGAGGCCTTGACTCAAATGCCTTCTTTCTTCCTCATATCTCTAACAATGCAATATGATATATGACATGCTCCACCGTTTCCTCTTGTCCACAATAATGACATCTACCTGTGAATAAGCTTCTTTAACTGCGAACATGTTTTTTATTCTTCACATCTTTCCAGTCAGGCATTCTGCAGACGGCTACAAAACGCTCAGACGTCGGGGTCCTTGAGGGGTCCTTCCTGCCCTGCTCTGAGCCGCTCCGCCTGTGACTCTTCACGTAAAACCAACCGGCCACCGGAGAGAGAAGAAAAACGGTAAATTAACCCGTAAATCCTCCTCGAACAGACCGGGTCCCGGGAGCTATGATGGGCGGTAGGACCAGTGCGTTAGCCGCGGGAGTGTGCGGAGCTCTGCTCGTCGGTTACTGCATCTACTTCGACAAGAAGAGACGGAGTGACCCCAACTTCAAGAACAGGCTGCGGGAACGTGAGTGTTGACCTCTTCCTCTTCTCCTCCTCTTCCTCTCCTCCTCTTCTTCCTCACCTTCATCGAGGCCTTCCAGAGCTCGGTTCCCGGTCCCGGTGTGGGTTTGGATACCGGTTCTGGTTGATTTAGCCTGCCGGTTACGACTGACACAGTATGAGCTCGTGTGAAAGGCTCTGTAGTCCCGGTTACTGATGTGTAGGTCGCGAACGAGTCGGCTTTTTGAGCCGGCTCTTTTAAGTGAACAACAAGAGCCGGCTCTTTTAAGTGAACGATAAGAGCCGGCTCTTTTAAGTGAACGATAAGAGCCGGCTCTTTTAAGTGAACGACATTGGACGCTTGGTGTGCTGTCAATAGAAACAATGCACTCAGCTCCTGATTGGACGAAAGCTTTCCTGCCGTTGGATGCTGCTCCCAGCTTTCAAACCGGAACCAGTATGGAGGCTCGTTTGGAAACTTTCTTCTCTTATTTCACGAAAGTAGTTCACCGAAATGTGTTTCTGAAAACATTTGAGGCGAGAAATAAACCGTGCAGTTGCTAAATCTGTCTTTATTTTTGATTGACGACGTTTATTTTTAAAAAAATTCTCGGGACTTTCGAGAGGCGGCGAGTCGCGTCAAATGCCCCCGATTTGCATAAAGTAGATGAGCCCTCAACTTTATGCAAATGAGGAGCGGGCGTTGTGACGCTCCGTTTCTCGAATCGAGAGAGGAGTGTGATGCGCGAATAGCAGACGAGATGAGTGACAGTCGGAAATGAAGCAGCATGTAAAATTATGGTATTCTGGAAATTATAAGGTTTAGTATAATTTATATTGAATAATTTAAGTGATATATCTGCACACATACTAATCATAGGTCAAAACTGTGCTAAATTTGGCTGAACTATAAAATGCAGAAGTGGTAAAACAAAGAGCCGTTTGGGAGTTCCCATCACTAGTCCCGGTAACAACCCTTATATTGTGTTGTTTGATGAAGCTCTCACGCCGAACTCTGTTCAGTTTTTACACGTTTTTAAGTGTTTTCTCATTAACTGAGCAATTGGCATACTTTGTGGTGAATACTGAAGATCGTACACAAGTCCACAAGGTCTTCTGGTTAATTCGGCTTATATTTGACTAACCATGCAACACCAGTTAAAGGAGACTGACACAGTATCAGCTTGTGTGAAAGGCTCTGTAGTCCCGGTTACTGATGTGTCGGTCGCGAACGAGTCGGCTTTTTGAGCCGGCTCTTGTAAGTGAACGATAATGGTACGTGTCCACGGGCTCCGTGCTTTCCAAGCACCCCATTCATTGTCTATGTAAGCAGCCACGCAATGCATTCTGGTAGCGTCGCGATTCGAGAGACTAGGCGTCATGACGCCCGCTCCTCATTTGCATAAAGTTGTCTACTTTATGCAAATCAATGATACATGTATATTACATGTATATGTTGCATATCTTATTGAAAGACTGAAGGAAAAAAGTAAAACTGCCAAAGTGGATATGTTATTGGAGTAAGATTATTTATGCTGAACTGAAGAGATGCTCCTATATATTGTTAAAGTACCTCATGTCATATACTATCTGGTATGTACCTTGTAGATATTCGCACGGTCATGTTAAACTGACAAATATTTTAATGGAGTTTGGTGTAACTTTGTTATTTAAAAAAAAAAAAAAACTATTTATCCAGATCCTTAGGGCATACTTACAGCTGTTGCTGTTATGTTGTGACAATACTAGCCTTGCTTAAGGGCACCTCAGCAGACTAGCAAAACAGGTTCACGCATAAAGCTGTTACACAACAACACAGTTTGCATCACTGTCCTGCGAGCCGGGCTTTCCGCCAAATGGTGATTATGGTGTTACTCAGGGAACGGTGTGTGAGGCTGCTTGAAGAGCAACACTTCAGCCTTTTATCACTGTGGGCAGAGGACCAACAAGCTCCTTAACAAACTAGTCTTGTGCAGTCTATTATTTTAGTCAGAACCTCCAGTTTCTGACAGGTTAATGATTTTTTGAGACGTTTCCAATTGTTGAGCTAAGTTTTGACAATCAATCATTAAACCTTTTCCAGTCAAAGTAGATGACTCTTAAACAAAAAGAGACTTTTGGCTAACAGTAATGGGTCTTGCTGGTGCTTTGAGATATCAAAATATATACAGTAGTTATTTATTTTATTAATGGCCATTCGATCGCCATTACCCTGCTGGATTGGCGATCGCCATCACTCACACGAGGGATTGACTGGAATCTATGCGACATATAATCCAGTGTAACTCTATCTCATTGCCTCACTGATTACTGTTCACTCTCCTACAGACATACTGTATTCAATCATTGCTAGTGGAAACAAATATTTCCTCCTGCCACTGCGGCACATTAAAAGCCTCCAACTGGTGAAACACAGATGAGCTTTTATTGTGAAAAAGCCACAGGAAATACAATGTATTTGTCATGAAATACAATTTATGTGTAAACCAGGTATTTTAATTAAGTGTTTGGTGCTCAAATTACTGTTTACTCAGGCCTTGTGGTGAACAACTAGTTTATTTCACAGTTTTTATTTCACAATCACATACTTACAGATTTCTTTGACTCATAACCCATCTTACCGGTATTCACAAAACAAATAAACATTGGCCAAAGTGACCAGTAATTAACCAAACCACTTTTCACACAAAATGGAGAATTCTACCAGTATCTATTCCCTTTTTTAACTTTCTCCATTAACTTTTTATACCCACTATAACAATGACACAATCTGTATTCTGTAGACATTATAGGCATGTAATAGGCCTTAATCCTAAATGCTTTATGACATAATTACATATTCAGCAATATGTTTTCTGTGGCTGCACATCAAATGGAAAAATAAAAAACAAGATATTTTGCAGCAGTCTTTGCAAAATTGCTCAAAATCAAACGTCATATTTGGTGTCTTTAGAAACAGTCATTTCTTCTTGAAGTGAAAATAAATGTCTGTAGATTTAACAGAGGTTTAGATAGATATTATCCCAACAACCTGTGCCATGATGCAAGGTTGAAGACATGAATGCATCAAATAAATGTGTTGGCTATTTAATTGGATGCATATAATACAAAATCTAACTATAAAGCCAGGCATCTGTCTGTCTGTCCCTCCCTCCTGTGTTATTCGACTTCACACTTGGCGGGTGTATTACAGGGGACCCGAGGACATGCAGTGTCAAATTTGATGTAATTCGGACATGCAGCACATTCAGTATTTGACCTTTAACCTTTATTTAACCAGGCAAGTCAATTAAGAACAAATTCGTATTTACAATGGTGGCCTAATCTTTCTGACCGTGAGTAACCGTGACCTGAGTGTGTTATTCAGGGGTGGATTTAGTGATCTGGGGGCCCCAAGGGCAAATGCCATCTTGCTTTACTTTTCACAATCTTTTCTCATACTGGGAATGTTGGTATTGGCAGTGGTAGAAGAAGTAGGCCTAAAACTATGAACTATTAATAGTAAAACTATTAATAACGCACAGTAAAAGTCGTGCATTCAGAAGCTTACTTCAAGTGAAGAGTGAAAGAGAGGCATTATCAGCAAAATGTACTTAAATATACTTAACATCTGTTCAAGTCGGAGCTTTGGATTCTAATATGATTCTGGATAGTTTACTAAATAATAATGCATCACATTTTAATTGTTTTATTTTGTGAGTAAAACCTGAATCTGCAACGTAACCAGTAACATTTCTCTGTCGGGTAAATGTAGTACTACAATGTTTTCCTCTGAAGTACAAGTACACAGTAAGTAGTATAAAGATGAGTTACATATTTTTTTTTTAAGTGATTTGTAAGTTATTTCGGGGCACAATGAGTTAGAATAGTAACATGATTCAATATTTTTCATATCTAAACATCATAATAAATCTGTAGCTGTTTGGGCCCTTTTAGTTGGGGGCCTCAGTCAGTTGCCTACCTTAAACGTAACGGTAAAGTCTGCCCCTGGGTCCCGTTCTGAACAGGCATGTTTTGAATGGGCACTGCACTAGTCTTTACAATGAAGTGTAAGTCAATCACCACAGTTAATAGATTCCTAAGGAAATGAGATCTAAATTATACGGTATTCACGTTAAATACCGTATGTACAATTGTTCCCTTTAATGAATAAAATAAATGCAGGAAATTTATAAGTATACTATGACCGGAGAGATGATCAGAGGTGCAGAGTTTTTACCACCATCATTAAGACCAGGACTGAAGTATGGAAGGAGTTTCTCAGTGAAGCAGCAGCCAGTAAAAGAGTAGATAAGAATGGCAGCATCTACGTCATAAAAGGAGACCAGACCCTCCTCATAATCCACAAACACCCCCAGCTTCTGAGGCCGAGACTTCAGAGAGAGGCTGACATCAAACTCAGCAAGAGCTCCATACTCATTTCCATTTCTCAAACATATAGTCCAGTTCCCATCCTCAGGGCTCAGTGTGAGGTCTCCCTTCCTGTTGATCGACTCTCTGGCCACTCCTAAAGACCATTTAGTCTTTCCTTTAACTTGAACCTCAAAGTAAAATCTGCCTGAAGAGAAACTCTGCTTTCCTAAAACACTAACACAATTAGAAAATCTCTCTGGGTTGTCTGGGAGATCCTTCCTCACATCGCTATCATTCACTTGTTTCCCATCATCAGACAGGATGAGATGGGGATGAGCTGTATCAGGATCAAGAGTCACATCCACTGCATACTGCTGGACCCTCTTCAGCTCAGCTTGAACCAGCTTCTTCATCTCTTTACTGAGTGTCTCCTCCAGCTGAGCCACAGCTTTCACCACAGTCTCTTCATATGATGGATGGATGCTGACCTCTGTCCAGTCCTTGGTGGGTGGAGCAGCTTTTAGGGACTGGACACTCTGGAGAAGATGGAGTTGGTCTTCAGAGCGTGAGAGCTGCTCCACGTCTGCCCATCTCTTTGACAGCTCAGAGATTTCCTGTTCCAGCTCTTTGATGAAATCTTCAGCCTGTTTTTCTGTTATTTTCTGCTTCATTTTGATCGTGTCGATGAGATTGGCCAGACCTCTGTCAACAGACTCCATCAGAGCAGTGAAGACCTGAACACCGTCTGCTATATCTCTGTCTGCATATTCTTTACTGAGGTCTACCGAGTGTTTGATCTCCTGAATCTTCAGTCGTCTGTTATGGATCATCTGCTGGATTTCAGCCTCTGTCTTCCCCAGCTCGGCCTTCTTTCCTTCATATTCATCTTTCAGAGGAACAACATCATGCATCTTGTGGTCTTCAACATTACAGAGCATGCAGACACATGCCAGGTCGGTCTTACAGAACAGCACCAGAGGTTTATCGTGCTTCGTACACATCCTGTCTTCCAGGTTCTCCACAGGGTCGATCAGCTGATGTGCTTTCAGACCTGACATTGTCAGATGAGGCTCTAGGTGAGTATCACAGTAGGAGGCCAGACACACCAGGCAGGACTTCAGGGCCTTCAGTTTGGTTCCAGTGCAGAAGTCACAGGGAACTTCTCCTGGTTTGGCAACTTGTTGCTCTGAGCGTCTTCTGGTGGCTTTCTGTTGAGCTGACTGTCTGAACTGAGCAACCATCTCAGAGAACAAAGTGTTGATATGCAGGTCAGGTCTTCTAATGAAAACCTCTTGACACATGGGACACCGGTACTGCTCATTAGTATTCCAGTGTACATCGATGCATTTCTTGCAGAAGTTGTGTCCACATGGTGTGCTGACTGGATCAGTGAACACATCCAGACAGATGGAGCACAGAAATTGATCTTCAGATAGCAAACAGCTGACAGCAGCCATATCTACACATTGAGAACAAAAGTAAAACTGTGGTCAAAAATATTTTAATTGCAGACTTCTTTATATTATAATGCACATGCAGGAAGTACTGCTGTAATGACAGGAGCAGATCAGAAAACTATATTTAATGTGGATCAGTGATGTTTGCCTGATACCTGATCTGCTTAATAATGTCAGTATGGGATCCAGTCAGATCAGATCAGGGCCTTCCTAATGTCGGGGTGTATTTTTGGATCCAACGGACACTGTTGGTCCTGGTAATTTGACAAAATGGGGCAGTTAACAGCCAACCAATGTTGTTAGCTGTTGCTTTGTACCATCTGCGATTTATTTATTTATTTATTTATTTTTCTCTAAACAGTTCTTCCACTTTTATTTCAAATATTAATTTTGAAATATAGCTTCCCATAGGATAGCCATAGCACCTCCAAGAAATTCCTGGGGTTATAATTTTTAATTATTAATTCCTTAGGGACTGATCACACCAAGACGCGTCTCTAGAAATGCATCGCCAGCAAAACCATTGTTTTTCCACCATGCATCGCCTGGTGGAAAAAATGCTCTCAACTTTCCAGTGCCAGGAGTAGAGTTGCACCGCTCATCAATGTCCAACTTGGCCAATTAAATCAAGCAGGATTTACTACTTTTCCTTCCTTCCTTGTGGTAGGGTTAGCTAGCTAGTTAGCTATTGCACTTTGAGAGAGTTACAAAGTATGTGACAGGGAAGGGGGAATCCATATCTCATGTAGTGGTAGTTTCATGTAGACTATTGTCTTTGAGAGACATATACAAGGTTGCATATGCGACCAAAAATCTGTCACGTGCGTGTTGTGACTAAACAATTTAATTAGTCGCAATTAGTCAAATTTAGCAGGTCTGTCTGTGTACGTGTGAAACTGTGCCCTGTACTCCTCCTTGAGCGGCATCACAACCATAAAACATACCGGTAATTAAAAATGAAAACTATTTTTCATTAAGAAAAATACTGCGGTGCCCGTTACATCTGTCCCCGGCCCCGAACTGCCCAGCCCAGACCCAACATCATCGGGTTGAATTTAAACATTGAATCAAAGTTCTCAAACTCAGTCAGTCAGACATCTGCAAACAAACCAGTTCTCAAATGTGGGTCAACTGCTGCCATAGAAAAGGCCCCACCCAGAGGCCCGAAGCTTAGTTTGTAAGGGGAAAAGTTTTCGAACATGCCCAATATATCCCAGTTTTATCCTTTTTAAAGTTTTATTCTTTTGAAAAATATGAACAATGGCTGCAGCAACAATATACTTTACATTCTTTAAACAAAAGTGAGAAGAAATCTAAATTCAGTTTGATTTTAAAACACAGTAAACATTCTCAGTTGTACTCACCAGTGTTTGCAGAAGAGTCTCTGATGTGTTGTTGAAAAAGACCTGATGAATCACTTTATTGATGAACTCAGTTTAATGTTTCTTTTGAGAGAAACCGATTTGTCTCGACCGTCTCAAGTCTCCTGCGACACTAACAAACCTTGAGTTTCATTTAAGAAATATTACGTTGAAACGTTGTCTTTCCAGTTTTGCTCCGCCTCTCACTGCAGCTCCGTTAGGGAGGTTTTGACTTCCTCAAGCTTAGGTATGATTTTAATTACATACAGGTTTTTCCTGGCTCAACATGAGAGGGAAGGTTGTTCTGTACCTAACTTATTCTTGAGTTCATTTTTTTAAGGGGAAGCACTAAGCTGTGTAGGCACTCTGTGAGAAGTGGAATAGTAAGAATACTCTAATATATATTACTATACTAATTGCTACTACTAGCAGCGTAAACAATTTACTGGGCAATAAAAAGGTGCATTGATAGAAGACAATCCCAAACATATCTTTATGCCTCCACACCTTCGACAGCCTTGGCCTGAGGCATATTGTTTTTGGGTTGTACGTTGGTTGGTCCGTACGTACGTCTGTACATCCGTTCGTCTATCCGTTCCGTTCTCGAGAATGCGATATCTCAGGAACACCTTGAGGGAATTTCTTCAAATTTGGCACAAACATCCACTTGGACTCAGACATGAACTGATTAGATTTTGGTGGTCAAAGGTCACTGGGACCTCACAAAACACATTTTTGGCCATAAACTCAATAATTCATATGCTAATTATGACAATTTCACACACCTTTTTAATAGGATAAAATTATGGCGTGATGACATTTTGGACAGACATGGATGCAAATTTCAACTTGTTCACATCAGGTAAAAGATGAGCTCAGGTTTTGGCTGCAACAGAAATCTTTTGGTATATTCATCCTGTTTTTTTTTTTCTTCAGTTGCACAGGCCAGGATAAGACCAAGAAATATAGTACGGTCACTGTTGCACTATTTAATGGATCACCATTTACAAACACATTATTTGTCCTCCTGTACATGTATCACAAACAGTGTCTCCACATATAGCCGTGTTTGGTTAACAGTACAGTGACTCCATGCTTGTTGTTCCTGTGTGTTGGGGTCCATCCAGTGGTCGCTGTGTGCCATAACACCAGTTATAGTGTTATACATGGAAGCTTGATACTGTTGTTACTGTAGTGCAACAAGCAAAATGACTTTGAATTCAGCACTGAGTCACTGCTTAC
Source organism: Sebastes umbrosus (assembly GCF_015220745.1). Lineage (NCBI taxonomy): Eukaryota > Metazoa > Chordata > Actinopteri > Perciformes > Sebastidae > Sebastes > Sebastes umbrosus. The sequence goes on from NC_051271.1 coordinate 16,247,302, forward strand.
TCAGGCCTTGTGTACAGCAACTGGTTTATTTTACAGTTTTTATCTACAATCACAAATTTACTAATTTATTTGACTCATAAGTCATCTTACTGGTATTCACAAAAAAATAAAAGTTTACCAAAGTGACCAGTAATTAGCAAAACCACTTAACAAAATAGAAAAAAATGAGTAAATTGTATTAAATTAATAATATATTAATTAAATATTCAGCGATATGTTTCCTGTTGCAGCAGATCAAATAAAGAGAAATGTATTTAAATAAATATAGATATTTTGCTGCATCGTTTTTTTCAAATTCTCACAAATTCAAACTCATGACCCACCATAATGTGTGTCATGATGCAGGGTTGATGAATGCATCAAATCAATGTGTTGGCTATGTGACACATGGAGTAGTCTCTCATTTTTCCTCCCCCTTCCATTCATGTGATCCTCATCATTTTTGTCTGAGTTGTAGTCAAACAGTTATTACCCTGAAGATTCTCATGAAATCCAACCTTAATTTTCATACTATTTATGGCTGGCATAAATAGATATTTAATGCACTTAATTTCAGTAATTACTTCTCTGTATATACTGAATACAGAGAGACAATAGAGACATGTCAGCTGTCAGTGATGAAACCACTTCTATCAAGGTAACTTTAACTTTTAAAGAAATGGTTAAAACCAAAGTTTGTTGTTTTAAGAGGAGTTGTGTGCTGCAACAATTTTTTTGTTTTTTAAGTTAGTAAAACTGTGATAATTTGGACTCTGACTGTTTGTTTTGTGATTCTGTTTCAGGGAGGAGAAAGCAGAAGGTAGCCAAAGACAGGGCAGGCCAGGCAAAGGTGAGCACAAACACTTGTTATTGTGTTGTAACACTTCCTGATATCACCTGTCAATCAATTCAGAACAAATGAGTGTGCTTTATGGTAAGGAAAAACCATACAATCCTGTCTGTAGCCTATGTTATTACAATATAAGTGTTATTATCAGTGATGTTTTTGTTTTGTTTTTCTCTTTAAAATCACGTTCACATCATGTAATAACATTAATACATAATACAAGATAACTAATTTTTCTAGTAGAAGCAGTGAACACTATTTTTAGGATTTTATTTTAAAGGCAGAACCTCTTCACTTTCTGTATTGATGGAAAACACAGTATGTAAAGATGTAAATGAAAGAATATGATGATATATGTAGTTTAACCCACTATGTATTTTTATAAGGGCTGCCAATTGATATTTAAGATATTTAATCGCATGATTGTCCATAATTAATGACCTTAAAGGGTTTTCTCAAGTATTTAATACTCTTATCAACATGGGAGTGGGCAAATATGCTGCTTTATGCAAACTAATGTATATATTTATTATTAGAAATCAATTAACAACACAAAACAATGACAGATATTGTCCAGAAACCCTCACAGGTACTGCATTTAGCATAAGAAATATATGCTCAAATCATAACATGGCAAACTCAAGCCCAACAGGCAACAACAGCTGTCAGTGTGTCAGTGTGCTGACTTGACTATGACTTGCCCTAAACTGCATGTGATTATCATAAAGTGGGCATGTCTGTAAAGAGGAGACTCGTGGGTACCCATAGAACCCATTTTCATTCACATATCTTGAGGTCAGAAGTCAAGGTACACCTTTAAAAATGGCCATGACAGTTTTTCCTCATCAAATTTAGCGCAAGTTTGGAGCGTGATTTAACCTCCTTCCCGACAAGCTAGTATGACATAGTTGGTACCAATGGATTCCGTAGGTTTTCTTTTCCTCCGAAAGATTGATTGCTTTAATGCGTTAAAGAAATTAGTGGCGTTAAAATGATTTTGCGTTAACACGTTATTCTCGCGTTAACTTTGACAGCCCTAATATAAATGAAAGAATATGATGGTATATCCAGTTTAACAGTCACCCACTATATATTTTTATTTCTATAGAGGACTTCAGTGAGCAGCTGATTACCTTTATCTGGCGGCTTTTGGGATAACGGTGTTTGATGGAGGGTTGTTCCCAACATGCAGATGAAGTTCAACTGGCTTGAGTTTATTACTGTTCATGAGATGATGACTGTGAGGTCTGACCACAGAGACCCCAAACAAACAAAAAAACGAGCAAAGAGTTTTACTTCCTGTGGCTGACTGATGTTTGTCCTGCAGCTCCCAGACCTGAAGGACGCTGAGGCGGTGCAGAAGTTCTTCCTGGAGGAGATCCAGCTGGGGGAGGAGCTGCTGGCTCAGGGTAACACCTCCACACACCAAAACCTCCTTTTACATTCACAGTTTGATTTTCATTCATGTGATGTTTATCGGTTCTCGGTCTAATCGAGGCAGCAGTGAGAGCTGGGTCAAAGTCCTTCCTCTGGTCTCTGTGGAGTCTGTAAGTGTGTCTTTATGTCTTGTGTTTGTGCATCGCTCCACAGGAGACTATGAGAAGGGTGTGGACCACCTGACCAACGCCATCGCGGTGTGTGGTCAGCCTCAGCAGCTGCTGCAGGTGCTGCAGCAGACTTTGCCTCCGCCCGTCTTCCAGATGCTGCTCACCAAACTGCCCAGCATCAGCCAGGTAGGCGAACACTTCCCTCTTTATTCTTTATTTTTTATTTGGACCTCCATTAGTCTTCCTGAGCCCTGTTTCAGAAAGCGAGATTAGTGAAAACTCTGAGTTAGTGAAGCCAGAGATGAGGAAAACTCTGGATTTTCAGTTCCAGAAAGAGAGCTAACTTAAACTCAGTTACCATGGTTACTGACTCTGTGAACCTAGGTTTTCTTCAACAAACCCTGAATTTCTCTGTGTCTCCTCCATCTTACAGAGCCAGACACGCTGCTTTATTTCCTCATTCATTCAGTCCGTATCGAAGTACATTAATTAGCGGAGGTTCATGTCAGAATTTAAAGATATTAGTTTGTTAATCAGGACTATCAAAAGTTACCGCTTTTGTGTTGTCAATCATTTCTTTGAACATTCAAATATCACACAGCATCAAGTCCCCCTGAGCTCAGAATAAAACCTCTGCATGTCCTTCTGTTTTATAAAGAAGTTTATGACTGACTGAGACAGCTGTTTGTTTACTGCACATAATGTGTAATCTCAGTTTAAATAGTATAATCAGTATGAAGCTCAGACACGTAAGATCAATGAATAATTATCTCTGTCACTCATGATGTGATTGGTCGCACCCCTGGAACATAATTCCTCTAACATTGGAGATAATATGTTAATGTTTCTGAGTGATCAGGATCGTTTTGCAGCTGCAGAATGGATTTAGAAAGTGAGTTTTTTAAATATGCTGCGTATAGTCAGAACGTGTTTTAACAGCATTTCAGTGACTGTGTTTAAATTTACTGCATTTGTTGAAGTAGCTGAAATAAAGTCACTGAATGCTGTTTAGCCAATATCCAAATAGATGTCTACAATTTAAAATGTACTCTATTTTAACCTTTAAATCACCAAACACATTATTACTGGGTCAGTTTATGAGCTTACAATCATGTCTCTATGTTTAGATATATTTCATTTTATTTTTAAATCTTCAACTATATGTTTCAGCTTCTGTTGCCGGTCCCTGTGTTTAGTCCCTGTCAGATAAAAGCTGAACAAATCTATTTAAAATGTAATGTAGGCCACAGCCTAATACACTGTCAGATTCCACCACTTTATCATTAAGGAAATGTCAGTCTGGTAATTGAATCATGAATTAATGGACAACACTGAATACAACTTTATTATATTATTGACACTTTCCCCACTCTGACTTTTTTAAAGATAAATATGCCCAGTCAGCATATACATGCATTAATATTAGGGCTGTCAAAGTTGACACGTTAACGCAAATTTGTTTTCATGCCACACATTTTTTTAAACGCATTAATGCAATCAATCATCCAGAGGTTGTAGCGAGCTCAGTTTTAAAGCTAGAGTGAAGATACTGATATCATATGAATCCATTGGTACCAACTATGTCATACTAGCTTTTTGGGAAGGAGGCTAAATAACGCTCCACACTTGCGCTAAATTTTGGTGGGGGAAAACTGCCATGGCCATTTTCAAAGAGGGTCCCTTGACCTCTGACCTCAAGATATGTGAATGAAAATGGGTTTTATGGGTACCCACGAGTCTCCCCTTTACAGACATGCCCACTTTATGATAATCACATGCAGTTTGGGGCAAGTCATAGTCAAATCAGCACACTGACACACTGACAGCTGTTGTTGTCTGTTGGGTTTGAGTTTGCCATGTTATGATTTGAGCATATATTTTTTATGCTAAATGCAGTACCTGTGAGGGTTTCTGGACAATATTTGTCATTGTTTTGTGTTGTTAATTGATATCCAAAAATAAGTGTATCCATACATTTGCATAAAGCAGCATATTTGCTCACTCCCATGTTGATAAGAGTATTAAATGATTGAAAAATCTCCCTTTAAGGTACATTTTGAACAGATAAAAAAATGTATGATTAATTTGCTATTCATTGTGATTAAATATTTTAATCGATCGACAGCCCTGATTAATATCTCTACATCCACTGGATTAAAATGGAGGCTCTGCCTCTTATTGACCTGTTGCCATGGTGAATCGTAGTATCAGAGCTCCATTGATGATGGCTTTTTATGTTCAGGTTCAACCTACTCAGAGTTGATTGAACTGACTCTGATCAGCTGTTCTGAAACCGAAAACTCAAGAGTTTCCCTCCTCAGGATTAGTCAACTCAGAGTTCAGGCTTAGGCTCAGAGTTTGTAAAACCTGCTTTCTGAAACGAGGCCGTGTTCTCCACACAGAAACAACAACAAGTTTAAAATCATACAGTATCAATAAAACAAGAAAAGCTAAAACAAGCCAGTTTGTTCTCTGCTTTCTGTCCTGCAGCGTATTGTGAGTGCACAGAGTCTGAGTGAGGACGATATAGAATGAGAGGATCGAGAGGAAACACCCGCCACCTTCCCCCTCCTCTTCCTCATGTGGACCCCTCCTTCCATGACGACCTGCTAACGCCTCGGCCTCCATCACTCCGGCCGACGTCCATCACTTCCCATCAAGGCGTCCTAAAGGGAATTAGTTTTTTATTCCTGGTTTATCCATGACAGTAGTGTTTGTTTTTTTTACTTAAATTACCCGTTTTGGGGTATAAAGAGTATCTGGATCATAACGGCCAGAGAATTACAAGAGCCCGTCCCCGCTCCACCATCATTAGGTGTGTTCTCATTAACTGGACTGGGTGTTAACATGAATCCGTTCCTTCCCTCAGGGTGGTGTAGCACGCATCCTGACAGCATCATGTACCAGGTTTACACTGTCTGACAACCATCTTCATGGTTATTATGATATCAGTCGTAGAAAGTGACACAAACAGGAATCTTCTCTCTGCTCGGATGCTTCACAAAGTATTTATTGTTTTATGTTATCAGTCGTCTTTCTGTTCAGTCTCAACCAAACACTTTTTAAAAAGTGATTTTTGTTCATTTTAAAGAGGACGATCCTCTTTAGGAAAGACAAAATAAAAAATGTGAACAAACTATGAAGTTGTCTTGTGAGTTTATTTGATTAGGTCAACATTCTGAGCTTTCGTGCTTGTCGCTGTGCACGGGTCAACGCTCGCAATCTAGTGACCAAACATTATTAAAATAAGCTTCCTACAACAGTTTGTGTGACTTTGTGCCCAGCAGCTCTTCATTTCTGTACCTGTAATTTTAGAGACCAAAGAGACGTCCCAGAAACTACAGTAAAGATCTTCTCCTCCACAGAGATTCATCCACAGCAGGTCAAGACTAAACTTCCTGTTTCACTACTGCGTCACTTTTTCTTTATCATTTCTTCAAAGAAATGACTGCGTTTCGACTCAAATTGTTTTCGTCGCTGGTCATCCTGCTTTGCCTGGAATCCCACAATGCTTTGCGATACACTCGTGTCTCAAAGAAAACAGCATTAATGGAACAGTTCAACATTTTAGGAAATATGTTTATTCGCTTTCTTGCTGAGTGTTAGACGAGAAGATCAATAACACTCACGTCTGTATGTTAAATATGAAGCTACAGCCAGGATGTGGTTAGCGTAGCTTAGCATAAAGACTGGAAGCAGGGGGAAACTGCTAGCCTGGCTCTGTCTAAAGTTTAAAAACACACCTGCCAACACCTCTAAAGCTCACTTATTAACATATTGTGTGTAGATTGTTTAATGTGTATACAAACAGAAATGTAAAAACTACACTTTGTGGTTTTAGTTGTATGTTAGAAGTGAAAGGACGAAGAGTCTGAACTCACCACAGTTCTGATCTGATCCATTTGTCTCTGGAAGTGATTCTGTTTTACGGAGATGAATCTCAGTGATAGAGCTCCAACACATCACTACTGTCTGTGTCTCCGTTTTAATTTGATTTATGATGTGCATTCAGAAACTATACAGATTTATAAGTTTTGCTGTAAAATTAGATTTGCATTCAGCAAAGAACTACCATTGTACAACGAATTCTGAAAAAATTAAAGAACGTATGTATTTTAAACCAATAACGGGAACACCAGACAATATAATCTGATATAACAGGTTAAGAGTTATAAATGGTGTATTTTTTATATTGTTCAATTTCTTCTTCTTACCTTTTACTTTTTACTCTTTGTTTGGATCCACCATCTCTCCTCAGTCAGTTTTATTCTTCTGCTTCTCCTTCTTCACCGACGTCTTCACCTGCCCTCCAGTTTGGTGGCGTTCAGTTCCAATGCCAGCTGCACTGCGTCAGCGCTCTGCGACATGAAGACAAACCGGTACAATACCACAAACTCTCACATAAAACCTGGTATATAAATAACAGCCATGTGAAGCACTAACACATGCCAGGTGGAAAATATTCTAAAGACATTATTTACATTCATCATTATGCTCTCCATCACTGTAGGATAAAAACATGGATTACAGGAAACACAATGTATTTCTCATGAAATACAACTTATGTGTAAACCAGTCTTTTCTGTTTAGTGTTTGGTGCTCAAGTCACTGCTTACTCAGGCTTTGTGTTCAACAACTAGTTTAATTACAGTTTTTATTTAACAATCACATATTTACAGATTTCTTTGACTCAATAGCCATCTTACCAGTATTCACAAAACAAATAAAAAGTGACCAGTAATTAATTATACCACATTTCACACTAAATAGAAAATTCTATTAGCATCTATTCTCTTAATTAACTTTATCCATTAACTTTTTATGCCCACTATAATTAAATGACATACTGTATTCTGTAGACACTATAGGGATGTAATAGGCCTTACTTACCTTAACTTTGTTTTGGTAGCATTTCATTTTACAGGTCTGAAAATGTCATGGTAATTAGGTAATAATTAGCAAGTAACCTATTTAAAATTTCTTTGGAATTACTGCCAAATTACCCCAATATTTACATAAAAATGTATTGAAAATTACTTTATTATAAACATTTATTTGATAAACATTTATATTTAATAATTATATGCTAAAATAGGATATAATCATGTTAAAATGCGGGGCGGAGAGGTCCCAAGGCCGGAATCAAACCCGGTACATGACGGTTATACAGTATTGTATATGCTGTAACCACTCGGCTAACAAGGTTTAACAGGGTTTTAAATAGATATTCTCCAAATAACGGGTCATGATGCAGGGTTGAAGACATGAATGCATCAAATCAATGTGTTGGCTATGTAGAAAATAAGATGTAAACTCTAATGTGTTGCCATTAATGTGTACATGTTCCCTTGAATGAAAGAAAAATCAATACATGAAATAAGATAAGTTATTAGTTTACTCTGACAGGAGAGATGATCAGAGGGCCAGAGTTTTTACCACGTTCATTAAGACCAGGACAGAAGTATGGGAAGAGTTTCTCAGTGAAGCAGCAGCCAGTAAAGGAGTAGATAAGAGCTGCAGCACCTACGTCATAAAAGGAGACCAGACCCTCCTCATAATCCACAAACACCCCCACCTTCTGAGGCCGAGACTTCAGAGAGAGACTGACTGAAGGGACAACAAGAGCTTCATACTCATTTCCATTTCTCAACCATATAGTCCAGTAACCATTCTGAGGGCCCAGTGTGATGTCTCCCTTCCTGTTGATCGACTCTCTGGCCACTCCTAACTCCCAGTGAGTCTTTCCTTTAACTTGAACCTCAAAGTAAAATCTGCCTGAAGAGAAACTCTGCTTTCCTAAAACACAAGCACACTTAGAAAATCTCTCTGGGTTGTCAGGGAGATTCTTCCTCACATCACTATCATTCACTTGTTTCCCATCATCAGACAGGATGAGATCAGGATGAGCTGTATCAGGATCAAGAGTCAGATCCACTGCATACTGCTGGACCCTCTTCAGCTCATCTTCAAGCAGCTTCTTCATCTCTTTACTGAGTGTCTCCTCCAGCTGAGCCACAGCTTTCACCACAGTCCCCTTATATGGTGGACGGACGCTGACCTCTGTCCAGTCCTTGGTGGGTGGAGCAGTTTTCAGGGACTGGACACTCTGGAGAAGATGGAGATGGTCTTCAGAGCCTTTGAGCTGCTCCACTTCAGTCCTTCTCTTCTTCAGCTCAGAGATTTCCTGTTCCAGCTCTTTGATGAAAGCTTCGGCCTGTTTTTCTGTTGTTTTCTGCTTCTCTTTGATCGTGTTGATGAGATCGGCCTGGCCTCTCTCAACAGACTCCTTCAGAGCAGTGAAGACTTGAACACCTTCTGCTATCTCTCTGTCTGCATCTTCCTCACTGAGGTCGACTGAGTGTTTGATCTCCTGAATCTTCAGTCGTCTCTTCTGGATCATCTGCTGGATTTCAGCCTCTGTCTTCCCCAGCTCGGCCTTCTTTCCTTCATATTCTTCTTTCAGAGGAACAAACTCGTGCGTCTTGTGGTCAAAAATGGGGCAGAGCATGCAGACACATGTCTGGTCGGTCTTACAGAACAGCTCCAGAGGTTTATCGTGCTTCGTACACATCCTGTCTTCCAGGTTCTCCACAGGGTCGATCAGCTGATGTCTTTTCAGACGTGAAGCTGTCAGATGAGGCTCCAAGTGAGTCTCACAGTAGGAGGCCAGACACACCAGGCAGGACTTCAGGGCCTTCAGTTTGGTTCCAGTGCAGACGTCACAGGGAACTTCTCCTGGTTTGGACACTTGTTGCTCTGAGCTGCTGCTGCTGGCTTTCTGTTGAGCTGACTGTCTGAACTGAACAACCATCTCAGAGAACAAAGTGTTGACGTGTAGCTCTGGTCTTGTGTTGAAAACCTTTTTACACATCGGACACAGGTACCTGTCACTAGTATTCCAGTGTTCATTGATGCAGTTTTTGCAGAAGTTGTGTCCACATGATGTACTGACTGGATCAGTGAACACATCCAGACAGATGGAGCACAGAAACTGATCTTCAGATCGCAGATAGTTTGCAGCAGCCATATCTACACAAATAGTGAAAGAAAACAAACAAATGTGATTACTGTTCTTTTAAGTAGAACATATGATATTAGGTAAAGTAATTATGAATTATATATCCTGTGTTTTGACTTGCAATGAGCCGCGAGCAACCAAAACCATTTAAGCCGTGTTGACAAGGTCAAGCTTGCTGCTCTTGCAAAATTGCACCTAATATATCCATAACATGTTGTGTAGACCAATTTCTATTGAATAACACTGCTAACAAAGCTCTGCTTACTTGATGACAAACACATTGTATTTCCTCTATAGCTGCTTCACATTAAAAGCCTCCTGCTGGTTCTCTGCTGGAAAGCTTTTAATATGAAACAGCTAGAGGAAATAGAGGAAGCAGTATGTAGGAAGCGATCAGTAAACAGTAATAATAGCAGGAAAGTAGGAGTGAAACTAAACTCCAAACCACCAAGACTCAGTTAAAAGTTACTTAAGTCCTGAGAACTGACACAGAGAGACTGTTTAAAGCTGTTAAAGTGGGCTACTGTTTAGAGGACCTGAAGACAAACAGTCATAGTTCAGTATGAAATGAAAAGAGTGGAGCTTCCTGCCTGAGTAGAGCTGAAGTTTTGTTTTAATCCTGGTTGTTCAAAGTGTAAATATTATCAGCTGTACTCACCAGTGTTTGACAGAAACTCTGCTGTGTTGTTGAGAAACACCTGATGAACTCAGTTTGAATTTTCTTTTAGAGAGAAACAGAGACTTGCGTGGCTGCCACTCTGACAAACTTCACTCTCGTTTCTGCAGTGTGACGTTGAAGCTCTGGTTTTTCTAGTGTTGCTCCGCCTCTCACTGCAGCTCTGTTGGTTTGTTTCCTCCCTCTGATTTACACGGTTATTGGGAAATACGTGGTTCTCTCTGGTTAATATGGAGCAAAAGTGGTGATATACCTAACAGGTAGGAGGAGTAAGGCATGTTAAAAGGTGTTTCTAGTCTTTATTATGTTGAAACTTTAAGGTGCCTCAGATTTACTTTAATCAGAAGAGTTTAGTTTATTTGACACAAGAGAGACGTCACACATATCTGTAACATGTCAATAACACAATAAGACTTATTTCCATCATGGTCATTGATATCAAGGCAACATACTGACATCAAATCAAACAACAAATACAATCTGTATCATCAACAAGAAAATCAGAACATCAGGAAATAAAAATGTATATACATACAATTTAACTATAGGCCTTTTCAGACATGGAATATGTAACATTGTGAGTTAAAAATATCATGATAAAAAAGAAGAAGAGTGTTTTTTCTCATTGCATCACTCATGGATTTTGAAGCTGGAATTAAAACAATCACAGTCATTATGACATATTGAGTGTAGATTGATGAGGGGAAAAAGTGAATGTAAATAATCATCTGCTTATATGATCAATTTGACCCAGACAGACGTGATCACTGTAAGCGGTTTGTGGGTAGCCGACTGAACCAGAGTTGGTGATTGTTGGAAAGACTAACAAAGACGGTTTTGATGAGTTTTATTTTGTTAGTTTTATTTTCTTACAAACTCTCACATAAAACCTGGTATATAAATAACAGACATGTGAAGCACTAACACATGCAAGGTGGAAAATATTCTGAAGACATTATTTACATTCATCATTATGCTCTCCATCACTGTAGAATAAAAACGTGGATTACAGGAAACACAATGTATTTCTCATGAAATACAACTTATGTGTAAACCAGGCTTTTCTGTTTAGTGTTTGGTGCTCAAGTCACTGCTTACTCAGGCTTTGTGTTCAACAACTAGTTTATTGACAGTTTTTATTTAACAATCACATATTTACAGATTTCTTTGACTCAATAGCCATCTTACCAGTATTCACAAAACAAATAAAAAGTGACCAGTAATTAATTATACCACATTTCACACAAAATAGAAAATTCTATTAGCATTTATTCTCTTAATTAACTTTCACCATTAACTTTTTATGCCCACTATAAATAAATGACATACTGTATTCTGTAGACACTATAGGGATGTAATAGGCCTTACTTATCTTAACTTTGTTTTGGTAGCACTTCATTTTACAGGTCTGCAAATTTCATGGTAATTAGGTGATAATTAGCAAGTAACCTATTTAAAATTTCTTTGGAATTACTGTCAAATTACCCCAATATTTAATTACTTTAAAAGTAAAATTGCTTTATTATAAACATTTATTTAATAAACATTTATATTTAATAATTATACATTAAAATAGGATATGGTCATGTTAAAATGGGGGGCGGAGAGATCCCAAGGCCGGAATCAAACCCGGGACATGGCGGTTATAAAGTATTGTATACGCTGTAACCACTCGGCTAACAAGGTTTAACAGGGTTTTAAATAGATATTCTCCACATAACGTGGGTCATGATGCAGGGTTGAAGACATGAATGCATCAAATCAATGTGTTTGGCTATGTAGAAAATAAGATGTAAACTCTGACGTGTTGTCATTAATGTGTACATGTTCCCTTGAATGAAAAAAAAAATCAATACATGAAATAAGATAAGTTATTAGTTTACTCTGACAGGAGAGATGATCAGAGGGGCAGAGGTTTTACCACCATCATTATAACCAGGACTGAAGAATGGGAAGAGTTTCTCAGTGAAGCAGCAGCCAGTAAAGGAGTAGATAAGAGCTGCAGCATCTACGTCATAAAAGGAGACCAGACCCTCCTCATAATCCACAAACACCCCCACCTTCTGAGGCCGAGACTTCAGAGAGAGACTGACTGGAGGGCTAGTAGCAGCTTTGTACTCATTTCCAATTCTCAAACATATAATCCAGTAACCGTCCTCAGATCTCAGTGTGGGGACTCCCTTCCTGTTGATCGACTCTCTGGCCAATCCTAAGTCCCAGTCAGTCTTTCCTTTAACTTGAACCTCAAAGTAAAATCTGCCTGAAGAGAAACTCTGCTTTCCTAAAACACTAACACAATCAGAAAATCTCTCTTGGTTGTCTGGGAGATTCTTCCTCACATCACTATCATTCACTTGTTTCCCATCATCAGACAGGATGAGACGGGGATGAGCTGTATCAGGATCGAGTGTCACATCCACTGCATACTGATGGACCCTCTTCAGCTCATCTTCAAGCAGCTTCTTTATCTCTTTACTGAGTGTCTCCTCCAGCTGAGCCACAGCTCTCACCACAGTCCCCTTATATGTTGATGGACGGACGCTGACCTCTGTCCAGTCCTTGGTGGGTGGAGCAGCTTTCAGGGACTGGACACTCTGGAGAAGATGGAGATGGTCTTCAGAGCGTGAGAGCTGCTCCGATTCAGCCTTTCTCTTCGTCAGCTCAGAGATTTCCTGTTCCAGCTCTTTGATGAAAGCTTCGGCCTGTTTTTCTGATGTTTTCTGCTTCTCTTTGATCGTGTTGATGAGATTGGCCTGGCCTCTCTCAACAGACTCCTTCAGAGCAGTGAAGACCTGAACACCTTCTGCTATCTCTCTGTCTGCATCTTCCTCACTGAGGTCTACTGAGTGTTTGATCTCCTGAATCTTCAGTCGTCTCTTCTGGATCATCTGCTGGATGTCAGCCTCTGTCTTCCCCAGCTCGGCCTTCTTTCCTTCATATTCTTCTTTCAGAGGAACAAACTCATGTGTCTTATGGTCTAAAACGAGGCAGAGCATGCAGACACATGTCTGGTCGGTCTTACAGAACAGCTCCAGAGGTTTATCGTGCTTCGTACACATCCTGTCTTCCAGGTTCTCCACAGGGTCGATCAGCTGATGTCTTTTCAGACGTGAAGCTGTCAGATGCGGCTCCAGGTGAGTCTCACAGTAGGAGGCCAGACACACCAGGCAGGACTTCAGGGCCTTCAGTTTGGTTCCAGTGCAGACGTCACAGGGAACTTCTCCTGGTTTGGACACTTGTTGCTCTGAGCTGATGCTGCTGGTTTTCTGTTGAGCTGACTGTCTGAACTGAACAACCATCTCAGAGAACAAAGTGTTGACGTGCAGTTCAGGTCTTGTGTTGAAAACCTTTTTACACATCGGACACAGGTACCTGTCACTAGTATTCCAGTGTTCATTGATGCAGTTTTTGCAGAAGTTGTGTCCACATGGTATACTGACTGGATCAGTAAACACATCCAGACAGATGGAGCACAGGAACTGATCTTCAGATCGCACATAGTTTGCAGCAGCCATATCTACACAAATAGTGAAAGAAAAGAAACAAACAAATGTGATTACTGTTCTTTTAAGTATAACATATGATATTCGGTAAAGTCATTTTGAATTATACAGGTGCAGCTCAAAAAATTAAGATATCGCAAAAAAGTTCAATATTCTTCGTCAGTTATTTAAGAAAGTGAAAATGTAATATATTATAGACTCATTACATATAAACTAAAATGTTTCAAGCATTTTTTCATTTGAATTTTGATAATTACAGCCTACAGCTCAAAAAATAAAAAAAAGGTATCTCAAAATATTAGAATACTTCATAAGATCAATCAAAAAAAGGATTTACAATACAGAAATGTCCAACTTCTGTAAAGTATGTGCATTTTTACACTCAATACTTGGTATTGAGTGTATAAATGCACAAATTACTGCATCAATGTGGCGTGGCATTAAGGCGATCAGCCTGTGGCGCTGCTGAGGCGTTATTGAAGCCCAGGTTGCTTTGATATTGGTCTACAGCTCATCTGTATTGTTGGGTTGGATGTTTCTCATCTTCCTCTTGACAATATCCCATAGATTCTCTATGGGCTTCAGGTCAGGCAAGTTGGCTGGCCAATCAAGCAGAGTAATATCATGGTCAGCAAACCAGTTAGCAGTAGTTTTGGCACTGTGGGCAGGTGCTAAGTCCTGCTGGAATAGGAAATCGGCATCTCCATAAAGCTTGTCAGCAGACGGAAGCATGAAGTGCTCTAAAATTTCCTGGTAGACGCCTGCATTGACTTTGGACTTGCTAAAACACAGTGGACCAACACCAGCAGATGACATGGCACCCCAAATCATCACTGACTTTTGAAACTTCACACTGGACTTCAAGCAACTTGGATTCTGTACCCCTCCACTCTTCCTCCAGACTCTGGGACCTTGATTTCCAAATGAAATGCAAAATTTACTTTCATCTGAAAGGAGGACTTTGGACCACTGAGCAATGGTCCAGTTCTTCTTCTCCTTAGCCCAGGTAAGATGCTTCTGACGTTATCTCTGGTTCAGGAGTGGCTTGATACGAAGAATGTGACAGCTATAGCCTGCTTCCTGAAGACGTCTGTGAGTGCTGGCTCTTGATGCACTGACTCCAGCCTCAGTCCACTCCTTGTGAAGCTCTCCCAAGTTCTTGAATCTGCTTTGCTTGACAATCTTCTCAAGGCTGCAGTCATCCTTGTTGCTTGTGAACCTTTTCCTACCTCACTTTTCCCTTCCATTCAACTTTCCGTGAACATGCTTCGATACAGCACTCTGCGAACAGCCAGCCCTTTCAGCGATGACCTTCTGTGGCTGACCCTCCTTGTGGAGGGTCTCGATGATTGTCTTCCGGACAACTGTCAAGTCAGCAGGCTTCCCCATGATTGTGGCTGTGTGTACTGAACTAGACTGAGAGATACACAGCATTTATTCTGTATGAATAGTAATTTACTGAAACTCAAAATGAAATATTCTAATAATTTGAGATACCTTTTTCTTTGTTTTTTGAGCTGTAGGCTGTAATTATCAAAATTAAAATGAAAAAATGCTTGAAACATTTTAGTTTATGTGCAATGAGTCTATAATATATTACATTTTCACTTTCTTAAATAACTGACAAAGAATATTGAACTTTTTCGTGATATTCAAATTTTTCGAGCTGCACCTGTATATCCTGTGTTTTGACTTGCAATGAGCCGCGAGCAACCAAAACCATTTAAGCCCGGTTGACAAGCTCAAGCTTGCTACTCTGGCAAAATGGCACCTAATATATCCATAACATGTTGTGTAGACCAATTTTTATTGAAGAATAACACTGCTAACAAAGTTCTGCTTACTTGATGACAAACACATTGTATTTCCTCTATAGCTGCTTCACATTAAAAGCCTCCTGCTGGTTCTCTGGTGGAAAGCTTTTAATATGAAACAGCTAGAGGAAATAGAGGAAGCAGTATGTAGGAAGCGATCAGTAAACAGTAATAATAGCAGGAAAGTAGGAGTGAAACTAAACTCCAAACCACCAAGACTCAGTTAAAAGTTACTAAAGTCCTGAGAACTGACACAGAGAGACTGTTTAAAGCTGTTAAAGTGGGCTACTGTTTAGAGGACCTGAAGACAAACAGCCATAGTTCAGTATGAAATGAAAAGAGTGGAACTTCCTGCCTGAGTAGAGCTGAAGTTTTGTGTTAATCCTGGTTGTTGAAAGTGTAAATATTATCAGCTGTACTCACCAGTGTTTGGCAGAAACTCTGTTGTGTTGTTGAGAAACACCTGATGAACTCAGGTTGATTTTTCTTTTAGAGAGAAACAGAGACTTGCGTGGCTGCCACTCTGACAAACTTCACTCTCGTTTCTGCAGTGTGACGTTGAAGCTCTGGTCTTTCTAGTGTTGCTCCGCCTCTCACTGCAGCTCTGTTGGTTTTGTTTCCTCCCTCTGATTTACACGGTTATTGGGAAATACCAGGTTCTCTCTGGTTAATATGGAGCAAAGGTGGTGATATACCTAACAGGTAGGAGGAGTAAGGCACGTTAAAAGATGTTTCTTATTTTTATTATGTTGAAACTTCAAGGTGCCTCAGATTTATTTTAACCAGAAGAGTTTATTTTATTTGACACAAGAGAGACGTCACACATATCTGTAACATGTCAATAACACAATAAGACTTATTTCCATCATGGTCATTGATATCAAGGCAACATACTGCCATCAAATCAAACAACAAAAACAATCTGTATCATCAACAAGAAAATCAGAACATCAGGAAATAAAATATATATACATACAATTTAACTATAGGCCTTTTCAGACATGGAATATGTAACACTGTGAGTTAAAAATATGATAATAAAGAAGAGTGTTTTTTCTCATTACATCATTCATGGATTTTGAAACTGGAATTAAAACAATCATAAATTTCTAAAATCCTGTTTTCACAGTCATTATGACATATTGAGTGTAGATTGATGAGGGGAAAAAGTGAATGTAAATAATCATCTGCTTATATGATCAATTTGACCCAGACAGACGTGATCACTGTAAGCGGTTTGTGGGTAGCCGACTGAACCAGAGTTGGTGATTGTTGGAAAGACTAACAAAGACGGTTTTGATGAGTTTTATTTTCTTAGTTTTATTTTCTTACAAACTCTCACATAAAACCTGGTATATAAATAACAGCCATGTGAAGCACTAACACATGCCAGGTGGAAAATATTCTGAAGACATTAATTAGTTATTCATCATTATGCTCTCCATCACTGTAGGATAAAAACGTGGATTACAGGAAACACGATGTATTTCTCATGAAATACAACTTATTTGTAAACCAGGCTTTTCTGTTTAGTGTTTGGTGCTCAAGTCACTGCTTACTCAGGCTTTGTGTTCAACAACTAGTTTATTTACAGTTTTTATTTAACAATCACATATTTACAGATTTCTTTGACTCAATAGCCATCTTACCAGTATTCACAAAACAAATAAAAAGTGACCAGTAATTAATTATACCACATTTCACACAAAATAGAAAATTCTATTAGCATCTATTCTCTTAATTAACTTTCTCCATTAACTTTTTATGCCCACTATAATTAAATGACATACTGTATTCTGTAGACACTATAGGGATGTAATAGGCCTTACTTACCTTAACTTTGTTTTGGTAGCACTTCATTTTACAGGTGTGCAAATTTCATGGTAATTAGGTGATAATTAGCAAGTAACCTATTTGAAATTTCTTTGGAATTACTGCCAAATTACCCCAATATTTACCTCAAAATGTATAGAAAATTACTTTATTATAAACATTTATTTAATAAACATTCATATTTAATAATTATAAGCTAAAATATGATATAATCATGAGAGGGGGGAGAGGTCCCAAGACCAGAACCAACCCCTGGACATGGCGGTTATAAAGTATTGTATACACCGTAACCACTCGGCTACCAAGGTTTAACAGGGTTTTAAATAGATATTCTCCACATAACGAGGGTCATGGTGCAGGGTTGAAGACATGAATGCATCAAATCAATGTGTTGGCTATGTAGAAAATAAGATGTAAACTCTAATGTGTTGTCATTAATGTGTACATGTTCCCTTGAATGAAAAAAAAAATCAATACATGAAATAAGATTAGTTATTAGTTTACTCCAACAGGAGAGATGATCAGAGGGCCAGAGTTTTTACCACCATCATTAACACCAGGACAGAAGAATGGGAAGAGTTTCTCAGTGAAGCAGCAGCCAGTAAAGGAGTAGATAAGAGCTGCAGCATCTACGTCATAAAAGGAGACAAGACCCTCCTCATAATCCACAAACACCCCCACCTTCTGAGGCCGAGACTTCAGAGAGAGACTGACTGAAGGGCCATCAAGAGCTTCATACTCATTTCCATTTGTCAAACATATAGTCCAGTAACCATTCTGAGGGGTCAGTGTGATGTCTCCCTTCCTGTTGATCGACTCTCTGGCCACTCCTAAGTCCCAGTCAGTCTTTCCTTTAACTCGAACCTCAAAGTGAAATCTGCCTGAAGAGAAACTCTGCTTTCCTAAAACACAAATACAATGAGAAAATCTCTCTGGGTTGTCTGGGAGATTCTTCCAAACATCAGCAAGACTGACTTGTTTCCCATCATTAGACAGGATGAGATGGGGATGAGCTGTATGAGGATCAAGAGTCACATCCACTGCATACTGCTGGACCCTCTTCAGCTCAGCTTCAGCGACCTGCTTCTTCATCTCTTTACTGAGTGTCTCCTCCAGCTGAGCCACAGCTTTCACCACAGTCCCCTCATATGATGGACGGACGCTGACCTCTGTCCAGTCCTTGGTGGATGGAGCCGCTTTCATGGACTGGACACTCTGGAGAAGATGGAGTTGGTCCTCAGAACGTGAGAGCTGCTCCACTTCAGTCCATCTCTTCGTCAGCTCAGTGATTTCCTGTTCCAGCTCTTTGATGAAAGCTTCGGCCTGTTTTTCTGTTGTTTTCTGCTTCTCTTTGATCGTGTTGATGAGATTGGCCTGGCCTCTCTCAACAGACTCCTTCAGAGCAGTGAAGACCTGAACACCTTCTGCTATCTCTCTGTCTGCATCTTCCTCACTGAGGTCGACTGAGTGTTTGATCTCCTGAATCTTCAGTCGTCTCTTCTGGATCATCTGCTGGATTTCAGCCTCTGTCTTCCCCAGCTCGGCCTTCTTTCCTTCATATTCTTCTTTCAGAGGAACAACATCATGCACCTTGTGGTCTAGAACAAGGCAGAGCATGCAGACACATGTCTGGTCATTCTTACAGAACAGCTCCAGAGGTTTATCGTGCTTCGTACACATCCTGCCTTCCAGGTTCTCCACAGGGTCGATCAGCTGATGTCTTCTCAGGCCCGACATTGTCAGATGAGGCTCCAGGTGAGTCTCACAGTAGGAAGCCAGACACACCAGGCAGGACTTCAGGGCCTTCAGTTTGGTTCCAGTGCAGAAGTCACAGGGAACTTCTCCTGGTTTGGACATTTGTTGCTCTGAGCTGCTGCTGCTGGTTTTCTGTTGAGCTGACTGTCTGAACTGAACAACTATCTCAGAGAGCAAAGTGTTGACGTGCAGCTCAGGTCTTGTGTTGAAAACCTTTTTACACATCGGACACAGGTACCTGTCACTAGTATTCCAGTGTTCATTGATGCAGTTTTTGCAGAAGTTGTGTCCACATGATGTGCAGACTGGATCAGTGAACACATCCAGACAGATGGAGCACAGAAACTGATCTTCAGATCGCAGATAGTTTGCAGCAGCCATGTCTACACACATAGTGAAAGAAAAGACACAAATGTGTTTACTGTTCTTTTAAGTATACCACATGATATTGGGTAAAGTAATTTTGAATTATATATCCTGTGTTTTGACTTACAATGAGCCACGAGCAACCAAAACCATTTAAGCCGTGTTGACAAGCTCAAGCTTGCCCCTAATCTATTCCATAACATGTTGTGTCGACCAATTTTTATTGAAGAATAACACTGCTAACAAAGCTCTGCTTACTTGATGACAGACACATTGTATTTCCTCTATAGCTGCTTCACATTAAAAGCCTCCTGCTGGTTCTCTGGTAGAAAGCTTTTAATATGAAACAGCTAGAGGAAATAGAGGAAGCAGTATGTAGGAAGCGATCAGTAAACAGTAATAATAGCAGGAAAGTAGGAGTGAAACTAAACTCCAAACCACCAAGACTCAGTTAAAAGTTACTTAAGTCCTGAGAACTGACACAGAGAGACTGTTTAAAGCTGTTAAAGTGGGCTACTGTTTAGAGGACCTGAAGACAAACAGCCATAGTTCAGTATGAAATGAAAAGAGTGGAGCTTCCTGCCTGAGCAGAGCTGAAGTTTTGTGTTAATCCTGGTTGTTCAAAGTGTCACTATTATCAGCTGTACTCACCAGTGTTTGGCAGAAACTCTGTTGTGTTGTTGAGAAACACCTGATGAACTCAGTTTGAATCTTCTTTTAGAGAGAAACAGAGACTTGCGTGGCTGCCACTCTGACAAACTTCACTCTCGTTTCTGCAGTGTGACGTTGAAGCT
Organism: Sebastes umbrosus; assembly: GCF_015220745.1. Taxonomy (NCBI): domain Eukaryota; kingdom Metazoa; phylum Chordata; class Actinopteri; order Perciformes; family Sebastidae; genus Sebastes; species Sebastes umbrosus. The sequence goes on from NC_051271.1 coordinate 16,267,434, forward strand.
CTGGTTTTTCTACTGTTGCTCCGCCTCTCACTGCAGCTCTGTTGGTTTTGTTTCCTCCCTCTGATTTACAGTTATTGGGAAATATCAGATTCTCTCTGGTTAATATGGAGCAAAGGTGATATACCTAACATGTGGGAGGAGTAAGGCACGTTAAAAGGTGTTTCTTATCTTTATTATGTTGAAACTTTAAGGTGCCTCAGATTTACTTTAATCAGAAGAGTTTAGTTTATTTGACACAAGAGACGTCACACATATCTGTAACATGTCAATAACACAATAAGACTTATTTCCATCATGGCCATTAATATCAAGGCAACATACTGACATCAAATCAAACAACAAATACAATCTGTATCATCAACAAGAAAATCAGAACATCAGGAAATAAAAATGTATATACATAAAATTTAACTATAGGCCTTTTCAGACATGGAATATGTAACATTGTGAGTTAAAAATATCATGATAAAGAAGAAGAAGAGTGTTTTTTCTCATTGCATCACTCATGGATTTTGAAGCTGGAATTAAAACAATCACAAATTTCTAAAATCCTGTTTTCACTGTCATTATGACATATTGAGTGTAGATTGATGAGGGGAAAAAGTGAATGTAAATAATCATCTGCTTATATGATCAATTTGACCCAGACAGACGTGATCACTGTAAGCGGTTTGTGGGTAGCCGACTGAACCAGAGTTGGTGATTGTTGGAAAGACTAACAAAGACGGTTTTGATGAGTTTTATTTTGTTTGTGTCGACTTTGACTGAAGTGTGTTTTACGATGCTCCGCCGCTAGAACAGTTGATTCGCCCAGTTGAAACTACAGCAGCGGAGGGCCACACACACAAACATACACCTAACGTAGGCCTATAGCTACATGTTGCAAAATGACTTTTACTCTACCACGAAGCATTCATCACTTGACATGACTGTCTGTCTGAGTCATTCCATTCAACCATAAAATATGCAGGTTGTGCAACGAACTGGCAACCATTAAATTCAAGTGAAAGCAATGGAACGGAGGAGGGAAAGTCTGACATCTAGTGGCTGAATGTTATCAATGTTTTCAATAGCACCTTTAACATTATTAAAAGGAAAAACAGCAAATCTTCAACTCTGTGAAGCTGGAACCATGAAATGTTTTTACATGAAATATGACTTAAACCATCAAAATGATGAATCCATTCATTTTCTGTTGCTCTACTAATTAAATAATCGTTCATATTGATCTTGTATAAAGTGTTGGGTAGTATAATCTAGAACAAAAACATCATATTTTATAAACTTTTTGTATGTTTTGTCATAGTCAAGTCAGCACACTGACACACTGACAGCTGTTGTTGCCTGTTGGGCTGCAGTTTGCCATGTTATGATTTGAGCATATATTTCTTATGCTAAATGCAGTACCTGTGAGGGTTTCTGGACAATATCTGTCATTGTCTTGTGTTGTTAATTGATATCCAAAAATAAATATATACCTACATTTGCATAAAGCAGCATATTTTCCCACTCCCATGTTGATGAGAGTATTAAATGATTGACAAAGCTCCTTTTAAGGTACATTTTGAACAGATAAGAAATGTGTGATTAATTTGTGATTAATTGCGATTAAATATTTTAATCGATTGACAGCCCTGATTAATATCTCTACGTCCACTGGATTCAAATGGAGGCTCTGCCTCTTATTGACCTGTTGCCATGGTGAATCGTAGTATCAGAGCTCCATTGATGATGGCTTTTTATGTTCAGGTTCAACCTACTCAGAGTTGATTGAACTGACTCTGATCAGCTGTTCTGAAACCAAAAACTCAAGTGTTTCCCTCCTCAGGATTAGTCAACTCAGAGTTCAGGCTTAGGCTTAGAGTTTGTTAAACCTGCTTTCTGAAACGAGGCCGTGTTCTCCACACAGAAACAACAACAAGTTTAAAATCACACAGTATCAATAAAACAAGAAAAGGTAAAACAAGCCAGTTTGTTCTCTGCTTTCTGTCCTGCAGCGTATTGTGAGTGCACAGAGTCTGAGCGAGCACGATACAGAATGAGAGGATCGAGAGGAAACACCCGCCACCTTCCCCCTCCTCTTCCTCATGTGGACCCCTCCTTCCATGACGACCTGCTAACGCCTCGGCCTCCATCACTCCGGCCGACGTCCATCACTTCCCATCAAGGCGTCCTAAAGGGAATTAGTTTTTTATTCCTGGTTTATCCATGACAGTAGTGTTTGTTTTTTTTACTTAAATTACCCGTTTTGGGGTATAAAGAGTATCTGGATCATAACGGCCAGAGAATTACAAGAGCCCGTCCCCGCTCCACCATCATTAGGTATGTTCTCATTAACTGGACTGGGTGTTAACATGAATCCGTTCCTTCCCTCAGGGTGGTGTAGCACGCATCCTGACAGCATCATGTACCAGGTTTACACTGTCTGACAACCATCTTCATGGTTATTATAATATCAGTCGTAGAAAGTGACACAAACAGGAATCTTCTCTCTGCTCGGATGCTTCACAAAGTATTTATTGTTTTATGTTATCAGTCGTCTTTCTGTTCAGTCTCAACGCAACACTTTTTAAAAAGTGATTTTTGTTCATTTTAAAGAGGACGATCCTCTTTAGGAAAGACAAAATAAAAAATGTGAACAAACTATGAAGTTGTCTTGTGAGTTTATTTGATTAGGTCAACATCCTGAGCTTTCGTGCTTGTCGCTGTGCACGGGTCAACGCTCGCAATCTAGTGACCAAACATTATTAAAATAAGCATCTTACAACAGTTTGTGTGACTTTGTGCCCAGCAGCTCTTCATTTCTGTACCTGTAATTTTAGAGACCAAAGAGACGTCCCAGAAACTACAGTAAAGATCTTCTTCTCCACAGAGATTCATCCACAGCAGGTCAAGACTAAATTTCCTGTTTCACTACTGCGTCACTTTTTCTTTATCATTTCTTCAAAGAAATAACTGCGTTTAGACTCAAATTGTTTTCGTCGCTGGTCAGTCCTGCTTTGCCTGGAATCCCACAATGCTTTGCAATACACTCGTGTCCCAAAGAAAACAGCATTAATGGAACAGTTCAACATTTTAGGAAATATGTTTAATTCGCTTTCTTGCTGAGTGTTAGACGAGAAGATCAATAACACTCACGTCTGTATGTTAAATATGAAGCTACAGCCAGGATGTGGTTAGCCTAGCTTAGCATAAAGACTGGAAGCAGGGGGAAACTGCTAGCCTGGCTCTGTCTAAAGTTTAAAAACACACCTGCCAACACCTCTAAAGCTCACTTATTAACATATTGTGCGTAGATTGTTTAATGTGAATACAAACAGAAATGCAAAAACTGCACTTTGTGGTTTTAGTTGTATGTTAGAAGTGAAAGGACGAAGAGTCTAAACTCACCACAGTTCTGATCTGATCCATTTGTCTCTGGAAGTGATTCTTCGTATGTTTTACGGAGATGAATCTCAGTGTAAGAGCTCCAACACATCACTACTGTCTGTGTCTCAGTTTTAATTTGATTTATGATGTGCAATCAGAAACTACACAGATTTACAAGTTTTGCTGTAAAATTAGATTTGCATTCAGCAAAGAAATACCATTGTACAACGAATTCTGACAAAATTAAAGAACGTATTTATTTTAACACAATAACGGGAACACCAGACAATATAATCTGATACAACAGGTAAAGAATTATAAATGGTGTTTTTTTATTATTATTTATTTATTCTGGGATTCTATTTATTTATTTATTCTATTTTGGCTTCAGTTTCTTCATCTGTCCTTTTACTTTTTACTCTTTGTTTGGATCCACCATCTCTCCTCAGTCCTGTTTTATTCTTCTGCTTCTCCTTCTTCACCGACCTCTTCACCCGCCCTCCAGTTTGTTGGCGTTCAGTTCCAACGCCAGCTGCACTGAGTCGGCGCTCTGCGACAGGAAGACAAACAGGTACAATACCACAAACTCTCACATAAAACCTGGTATATAAATAACAGCCATGTGAAGCACTAACACATGCCAGGTGGAAAATATTCTGAAGACATTAATTACATTCATCATTATGCTCTCCATCACTGTAGGATAAAAAACATGGATTACAGGAAACACAATGTATTTCTCATGAAATACAACTTATGTGTAAACCAGGCTTTTCTGTTTAGTGTTTGGTGCTCAAGTCACTGCTTACTCAGGCTTTGTGTTCAACAACTAGTTTATTTACAGTTTTTATTTAACAATCACATATTTACAGATTTCTTTGACTCAATAGCCATCTTACCAGTATTCACAAAACAAATAAAAAGTGACCAGTAATTAATTATACCACATTTCACACAAAATAAAAAATTCTATTAGCATCTATTCTCTTAATTAACTTTATCCATTAACTTTTTATGCCCACTATAATTAAATGATATCCTGTATTCTGTAGACAATATAGGGATGTAATAGGCCTTACTTACCGTAACTTTGTTTTGGTAGCACTTCATTTTACAGGTCTGCAAATTTCATGGTAATTAGGTAATAATTAGCAAGTAACCTATTTGAAATTTCTTTGGAATTACTGTCAAATTACCCCAATATCTACCTCAAAATGTATAGAAAATTACTTTATTATAAACATTTATTTGATAAACATTTACATTTAATAATTATACGCTAAATAGGATATAATCATGTTAAAATGGGGGGGCGGAGAGGTCCTACGGCCGGAATCAAACCCGGGACATGGTGGTTATACAGTATTGTATACACTGTGACCACTCGGCTAACAAGGTTTAACAGGGTTTTAAATAGATATTCTCCACATAACATGGGTCATGATGCAGGGTTGAAGACATGAATGCATCAAATCAATGTGTTGGCTATGTAGAAAATAAGATGTAAACTGTAACGTGTTGTCATTAATGTGTACATGTTCCCTTGAATGAAAAATAAATCAATACATGAAATAAGATAAGTTATTAATTTACTCCAACAGGAGAGATGATCAGAGGGGTAGAGTTTTTACCACCATCATTATAATAAGGACTGAAGTATGGGAGGAGTTTCTCAGTGAAGCAGCAGCCAGTAAAGGAGTAGATAAGAGCTGCAGCATCTACGTCATAAAAGGAGACCAGACCCTCCTCATAATCCACAAACATCCCCACCTTCTGAGGCCGAGACTTCAGAGAGAGAAGAACTACACGGTCAGTAAGAGCTGTATACTTATATCCGTTTCTCAACCATATAGTCCAGTAACCATTCTGAGAGCCCACTGTGATGACTCCCTTCCTATTGATCGACTCTCTGGCCACTCCTAATTCCCAGTCAGTCTTTCCTTTAACTTTAACCTCAAAGTAAAATCTGCCTGAAGAGAAACTCTGCTTTCCTAAAACACATACACAATCAGAAAATCTCTTTCGGTTGTTTGGGAGATTCTTCTGTACCTTACCAAGACGTACTTGTTTCCCATCATCAGACAGGATGAGTTGGGGATTAGCTGTATCAGGATCAAGAGTCACATTTACTGCATACTGCTGGATCCTCTTCAGCTCTGGCTTAGCGACCAGCTTCTTCATCTCCTTACTGAGTGTCTCCTCCAGCTGAGCCACAGCTTTCACCACAGTGCCCTCATATGATGGACGGACGCTGACCTCTGTCCAGTCCTTGGTGGATGGAGCAGCTTTCAGGGACTGGACACTCTGGAGAAGATGGAGATGGTCTTCAGAGCGTGAGAGCTGCTCCACTTCAGTCCTTCTCTTTGTCAGCTCAGAGATTTCCTGTTCCAGCTCTTTGATGAAAGCTTCTGCCTGTTTTTCTGTTGTTTTCTGCTTCTCTTTGATCGTGTTGATGAGATTGGCCTGACCTCTCTCTACAGACTCCTTCAGAGCAGTGAAGACCTGAACACCTTCTGCTATCTCTCTGTCTGCATCTTCCTCACTGAGGTCAACTGAGTGTTTGATCTCCTGAATCTTCAGTCGTCTCTTCTGGATCATCTGCTGGATTTCAGCCTCTGTCTTCCCCAGCTCTGCCTTCTTTCCTTCATATTCTTCTTTCAGAGGAACAAACTCATGTGTCTTGTGGTCTAAAACGGGGCAGAGCATGCAGATACATGTCTGGTCGGTCTTACAGAACAGCTCCAGAGGTTTATCGTGCTTCGTACACATCCTGTCTTCCAGGTTCTCCACAGGGTCGATCAGCTGATGTCTTTTCAGACGTGAAGCTGTCAGATGAGGCTCCAGGTGAGTCTCACAGTAGGAGGCCAGACACACCAGGCAGGACTTCAGGGCATTCAGTTTGGTTCCTGTGCAGACGTCACAGGGAACTTCTTCTGGTTTGGAAACTTGTTGTTCTGAGCTGCTGCTGCTGGTTTTCTGTTGTGCTGACTGTCTGAACTGAACAACCATCTCAGAGATGAAGGTGTTGACCCTCAAATCAGGTCTTATGGTAAAAGCCTCTTTACACATGGGACACTGGCACCTGCCACTAGTATTCCAGTGTTCATTGATGCAGTTTTTGCAGAAGTTGTGTCCACATGGTATACTGACTGGATCAGTGAACACATCCAGACAGATGGAGCACAGAAACTGATCTTCAGATCGCAGATAGTTTGCAGCAGCCATATCTACACACATAGTGAAAGAAAACAAACAAATGTGATTACTGTTCTTTTAAGTATAACATATGATATTAGGTAAAGCAATTTTGAATTATATATCCTGTGTTTTGTCTGTGCAATGAGCCGCAAGCAACCAAAACTATTAGCCGTGTTGACAAGGTCAATCTTGCTGCTCTTGCAAAATGGCACCTAATATATCCATAACGTGTTGTGTAGACCAATTTGTATTGAATAACACTGCTAACAAAGCTCTGCTTACTTGATGACAGACACATTGTATTTCCTCTATAGCTGCTTCACATTAAAAGCCTCCTGCTGGTTCTCTGCTGGAAAGCTTTTAATATGAAACAGCTAGAGGACATAGAGGAAGCAGTATGTAGGAAGCGATCAGTAAACAGTAATAATAGCAGGAAAGTAGGAGTGAAACTAAACTACAAACCACCAAGACTCAGTTAAAAGTTACTAAAGTCCTGAGAACTGACACAGAGAGACTGTTTAAATCTGTTAAAGTGGGCTACTGTTTAGTGGACCTGAAGACAAACAGCCATAGTTCAGTATGAAATGAAGAGTGGAGCTTCCTGCCTGAGTAGAGCTGAAGTTTTGTGTTAATCCTGGTTGTTGAAAGTGTAAATATTATCAGCTGTACTCACCAGTGTTTGACAGAAACTCTGTTGTGTTGTTGAGAAACACCTGATGAACTCAGTTTGAATTTTCTTTTAGAGAGAAACGGAGACTTGCGTGGCTGCCACTCTGACAAACTTCACTCTCGTTTCTGCAGTGTGACGTTGAAGCTCTGGTTTTTCTAGTGTTGCTCCGCCTCTTACTGCAGCTCTGTTGGTTTTGTTTCCTCCCTCTGATTTACACGGTTATTGGGAAATAGCAGGTTCTCTCTGGTTAATATGGAGCAAAGGTGGTGATATACCTAACAGGTAGGAGGAGTAAGGCACGTTAAAAGGCGTTTCTTATCTTTATTATGTTGAAACTTTAAGGTGCCTCAGATTTACTTTAACCAGAAGAGTTTAGTTTATTTGACACAAGAGAGACGTCACACATATCTGTAACATGTCAATAACACAATAAGACCTATTTCCATCATGGTCATTGATATCAAGGCAACATACTGCCATCAAATCAAACAACAAATACAATCTGTATCATCGACAAGAAAATCAGAACATCAGGAAATAAAAATGTATATACATACAATTTAACTATAGGCCTTTTCAGACATGGAATATGTAACATTGTGAGTTAAAAATATCATGATAAAAAAGAAGAGTGTTTTTTCTCATTGCATCACTCATGGATTTTGAAGCTGGAATTAAAACAATCACAAATTTCTAAAATCCTGTTTTCTCTGTCATTATGACATATTGAGTGTAGATTGATGAGGGGAAAAAATTAATGTAAATAATCATCTGCTTATATGATCAATTTGACACAGACAGACGTGATCACTGTAAGCTGTTTGTGGGTAGCCGACTGAACCAGAGTTGGTGATTGTTGGAAAGACTAACAAAGACGGTTTTGATGAGTTTTATTTTGTTTGTGTCGACTTTGACTGAAGTGTGTTTCACGATGCTCCGCCGCTAGAACAGTTGATTCGCCCAGTTGAAACTACAGCAGCGGAGGGCCACACACACAAACATACACCTAATGTAGGCCTACAGCTACATGTTGAAAAATGACTTTTACTCTACCATGAAACATTCATCACTTGACATGACTGTCTGTCTGAGTCATTCCATTCGACCATAAATTATGCAGGTTGTGCAACGAACTGGCAACCATTAAATTCAAGTGAAAGCAATGGAACGGAGGAGGGAAAGTGTGACATCTAGTGGCTGAATGCTATCAATGTTTTCAATAGCACCTTTAACATTATTAAAAGGAAAAACAGCAAATCTTCAACTCTGTGAAGCTGCAACCATGAAATGTTTTTACATGAAATATGACTTAAACCATCAAATTGATGAATCCATTAATTTTCTGTTGCTCTACTAATTAAATAATCGTTCAGTTTTTTACTTGTATAAAGTGTTGGGTAGTATAATCTAGAACAAAAAATCATATTTTATAAACTTTTTGTATGTTTTGTCATAGTCAAGTCAGCACACTGACACACTGACAGCTGTTGTTGCCTGTTGGGTTTTGAGTTTGCCATGTTATGATCTGAGCATATATATTCTTATGCTAAATGCAGTACCTGTGAGGGTTTCTGGACAATATCTGTCATTGTTTTGTGTTGTTAATTGATTTCCAATAATAAATATATACATATATTTGCATAAAGCAGCATATTTGCCCACTCCCATGTTGATAAGAGTATTAACTGATTGAAAAATCTCCCTTTAAGGTACATTTTGAAAAGATAAAAAAATGTATGATTAATTTGCTAATCATTGCGATTAAATATTTTAATCGATTGACAGCCCTGATTAATATCTCTACATCCACTGGATTAAAATGAAGGCTCTGCCTCTTATTGACCTGTTGCCATGGTGAATCGTAGTATCAGAGCTCCATTGATGATGGCTTTTTATGTTCAGGTTCAACCTACTCAGAGTTGATTGAACTGACTCTGATCAGCTGTTCTGAAACCACAAACTCAAGTGTTTCCCTCCTCAGGATTAGTCAACTCAGAGTTCAGGTTTAGGCTTAGAGTTTGTTAAACCTGCTTTCTGAAGCGAGGCCGTGTTCTCCACACAGAAACAACAACAAGTTTAAAATCACACAATATCAATAAAACAAGAAAAGGTAAAACAAGCCGGTTTGTTGTCTGCTTTCTGTCCTGCAGCGTATTGTGAGTGCACAGAGTCTGAGCGAGGACGATATAGAATGAGAGGATGGAGAGGAAACACCCGCCACCTTCCCCCTCCTCTTCCTCATGTGGACCCCTCCTTCCATGACGACCTGCTAACGCCTCGGCCTCCATCACTCCGGCCGACGTCCATCACTTCCCATCAAGGCGTCCTAAAGGGAATTAGTTTTTTATTCCTGGTTTATCCATGACAGTAGTGTTTGTTTTTTTTACTTAAATTACCCGTTTTGGGGTATAAAGAGTATCTGGATCATAACGGCCAGAGAATTACAAGAGCCCGTCCCCGCTCCACCATCATTAGGTATGTTCTCATTAACTGGACTGGGTGTTAACATGAATCCGTTCCTTCCCTCAGGGTGGTATAGCACGCATCCTGACAGCATCATGTACCAGGTTTACACTGTCTGACAACCATCTTCATGGTTATTATGATATCAGTCGTAGAAAGTGACACAAACAGGAATCTTCTCTCTGCTCGGATGCTTCACAAAGTATTTATTGTTTTATGTTATCAGTCATCTTTCTGTTCAGTCTCAACTAAACACTTTTTAAAAAGTGATTTTTGTTCATTTTAAAGAGGACGATCCTCTTTAGGAAAAACAAAATAAAAAATGTGAACAAACTATGAAGTTGTCTTGTGAGTTTATTTGATTAGGTCAACATCCTGAGCTTTCGTGCTTGTCGCTGTGCACGGGTCAACGCTCGCAATCTAGTGACCAAACATTATTAAAATAAGCATCCTACAACAGTTTGTGTGACTTTGTGCCCAGCAGCTCTTCATTTCTGTACCTGTAATTTTAGAGACCAAAGAGACGTCCCAGAAACTACAGTAAAGATCTTCTCCTCCACAGAGATTCATCCACAGCAGGTCAAGACTAAACTTCCTGTTTCACTACTGCGTCACTTTTTCTTCATCATTTCTTCAAAGAAATAACTGCGTTTCGACTCAAATTGTTTTCGTCGCTGGTCAGTCCTGCTTTGCCTGGAATCCCACAATGCTTTACGATACACTCGTGTCCCAAAGAAAACAGCATTAATGGAACAGTTCAACATTTTAGGAAATATGTTTATTCGCTTTCTTGCTGAGTGTTAGACGAGAAGATCAATAACACTCACGTCTGTATGTTAAATATGAAGTTACAGTCAGGATGTGGTTAGCCTAGCTTAGCATAAAGACTGGAAGCAGGGGGAAACTGCTAGCCTGGCTCTGTCTGAAGTTTAAAAACACACCTGCCAACACCTCTAAAGCTCACTTATTAACATATTGTGTGTAGATTGTTTAATGTGTATACAAACAGAAATGTAAAAACTACACTTTGTGGTTTTAGTTGTATGTTAGAAGTGAAAGGACGAAGAGTCTGAACTCACCACAGTTCTGATCTGATCCATTTCTCTCTGGAAGTGATTCTGTTTTACGGAGATGAATCTCAGTGAAAGAGCTCCAACACATCACTACTGTCTGTGTCTCCGTTTTAATTTGATTTATGATGTGCATTCAGAAACTATACAGATTTATAAGTTTTGCTGTAAAATTAGATTTGCATTCAGCAAAGAACTACCATTGTACAACGAATTCTGAAAAAATTAAAGAACGTATGTATTTTAACACAATAACGGAAACACCAGACAATATAATCTGATATAACAGGTTAAGAGTTGTAAATGGTGTATTTTTTATATTGTTCAATTTCTTCTTCTTACCTTTTACTTTTTACTCTTTGTTTGGATCCACCATCTCTCCTCAGTCAGTTTTATTCTTCTGCTTCTCCTTCTTCACCGACGTCTTCACCTGCCCTCCAGTTTGGTGGCGTTCAGTTCCAATGCCAGCTGCACTGCGTCAGCGCTCTGCGACATGAAGACAAACCGGTACAATACCACAAACTCTCACATAAAACCTGGTATATAAATAACAGCCATGTGAAGCACTAACACATGCCAGGTGGAAAATATTCTAAAGACATTATTTACATTCATCATTATGCTCTCCATCACTGTAGGATAAAAACATGGATTACAGGAAACACAATGTATTTCTCATGAAATACAACTTATGTGTAAACCAGTCTTTTCTGTTTAGTGTTTGGTGCTCAAGTCACTGCTTACTCAGGCTTTGCATTCAACAACTAGTTTAATTACAGTTTTTATTTAACAATCACATATTTACAGATTTCTTTGACTCAATAGCCATCTTACCAGTATTCACAAAACAAATAAAAAGTGACCAGTAATTAATTATACCACATTTCACACTAAATAGAAAATTCTATTAGCATCTATTCTCTTAATTAACTTTCACCATTAACTTTTTATGCCCACTATAATTAAATGACATACTGTATTCTGTAGACACTATAGGGATGTAATAGGCCTTACTTACCTTAACTTTGTTTTGGTAGCATTTCATTTTACAGGTCTGCAAATGTCATGGTAATTAGGTGATAATTAGCAAGTAACCTATTTGAAATTTCTTTGGAATTACTGTCAAATTACCCAAATATTTACATAAAAATGTACTGAAAATTACTTTATTATAAACATTTATTTGATAAACATTTATATTTAATAATTATATGCTAAAATAGGATATAATCATGTTAAAATGCGGGGCGGAGAGGTCCCAAGGCCGGAATCAAACCCGGTACATGACGGTTATACAGTATTGTATACGCTGTAACCACTCGGCTAACAAGGTTTAACAGGGTTTTAAATAGATATTCTCCACATAACGAGGGTCATGATGCAGGGTTGAAGACATGAATGCATCAAATCAATGTGTTGGCTATGTAGAAAATAAGATGTAAACTCTGACGTGTTGCCATTAATGTGTACATGTTCCCTTGAATGAAAAAAAAATTAATACATGAAATAAGATAAGTTATTAATTTACTCCAACAGGAGAGATGATCAGAGGGGTAGAGTTTTTACCACCTTTATTATGTTCAGGACTGAAGTATGGGAAGAGTTTCTCAGTGAAGCAGCAGCCAGTAAAGGAGTAGATAAGAGCTGCAGCATCTACGTCATAAAAGGAGACCAGACCCTCCTCATAATCCACAAACACCCCCACCTTCTGAAGCCGAGACTTCAGAGAGAGACTGACTGAAGGGCTAGCAGGAGCTTTGTACTCATTTCCATTTCTCAAACATATAGTCCAGTAACCGTCCTCAGGGGTCAGTCTGATGGCTCCCTTCCTGTTGATAGACTCTCTGGCCACTCCTAAAGACCAGTCAATCTTTCCTTTAACTTGAACCTCAAAGTGAAATCTGCCTGAAGAGAAACTCTGCTTTCCTAAAACACAAGGACAATCAGAAAATCTCTCTGGGTTGTCTGGGAGATTCTTCTTTACCTTACCAGTATGTACTTGTTTCCCATCATCAGACAGGATGAGTTGGGGATGAGCTGTATCAGGATCAACTGTCACATCTACTGCATACTGATGGACCCTCTTCAGCTCATCTTCAAGCAGCTTCTTCATCTCTTTACTGAGTGTCTCCTCCAGCTTTCACCACAGCTTTCACCACAGTCCCCTCATATGATGATGGACGGACGCTGACCTCTGTCCAGTCCTTGGTGGATGGAGCAGCTTTCAGGGACTGGACACTCTGGAGAAGATGGAGTTGGTCTTCAGAGCGTGAGAGCTGCTCCACTTCAGTCCTTCTCTTCGTCAGCTCAGAGATTTCCTGTTCCAGCTCTTTGATGAAAGCTTCAGCCTGTTTTTCTGTTGTTTTCTGCTTCTCTTTGATCGTCTTGATGAGATTGGCCTGGCCTCTCTCAACAGACTCCTTCAGAGCAGTGAAGACCTGAACACCTTCTGCTATCTCTCTGTCTGCATCTTCCTCACTGAGGTCAACTGAGTGTTTGATCTCCTGAATCTTCAGTCGTCTCTTCTGGATCATCTGCTGGATTTCAGCCTCTGTCTTCCCCAGCTCGGCCTTCTTTCCTTCATATTCTTCTTTCAGAGGAACAAACTCATGCGTCTTGTGGTCTAAAACGGGGCAGAGCATGCAGACACATGTCTGGTCGGTCTTACAGAACAGCTCCAGAGGTTTATCGTGCTTCATACACATCCTGTCTTCCAGGTTCTCCACAGGCTCGATCAGCTGATGTCTTTTCAGGCCTGACATTGTCAGATGAGGCTCCAGGTGAGTCTCACAGTAGGAGGCCAGACACACCAGGCAGGACTTCAGGGCCTTCAGTTTGGTTCCAGTGCAGACGTCACAGGGAACTTCTCCTGGTTTGGACACTTGTTGCTCTGAGCTGCTGCTGCTGGTTTTCTGTTGAGCTGACTGTCTGAACTGAACAACCATCTCAGAGATGAAGGTGTTGACGTGCAGCTCAGGTCTTGTGTTGAAAACCTTTTTACACATGGGACACTGGCACCTGTCACTAGTATTCCAGTGTTCATTGATGCAGTTTTTGCAGAAGTTGTGTCCACATGGTATACTGACTGGATCAGTGAACACATCCAGACAGATGGAGCACAGAAACTGATCTTCAGATTGCAGATTGCTGGCAGCAGCCATGTCTACACACTGAGAACAAAAGTGAAAGTATTATAAAATGTTTTGATTCACATGTATTAATCATTTGTATAAAACAAATATCAAAGTATGATTACTGAAATATTTAGAAACATTATTTTGAATTCATAGGTATGTTTCATTTAACTGAGATGTCCATCTGACAAGTGTCATTATCAGTGCTCGAAGTGGTCCGGCACTTCTACATTTTACTCCTTGGCTTACTGTGACTTCTCACAAGCTGCCTGTACTCTCCTCTGCCCTCTCCATATCATGTTCACATCCTTTTTGTAAAATAATTAGTGAAGTGTTTGGTATAACTTTTTTTTTTTTATTTGTGAACAAATATAATTAATGAAACATTTAATGTTTTCTGAATCTGCTCTTCTAATTTATAGAATATGATTTTACAGAACAAATATTTCCAGAATAATTAAATGTTCAGACGAAGGCTGTGATAAATAATACAAATAATCATTTAACTAGTAATAATAATGGTCCATAATGATGCAAAATTTTTAGTTTTAAGTCAAAAACCTTCAAATTTTCTCAGGGAGGACCCCCAAACCCAATATCTCCTAGTATATTTTATTCACCGTATAAATTCATAATGTGTCTCTGTATAATATGTAGGAGCATCCTGACTGGGACTCTGCTCCTAAAACCTGAATGAAGAGCTCACACACCTCAGCTCTGCATGTATACCTGCCTGTCTGTCTGGCTGCTGTTGATTCCAGCATATAAACATCCTATAATATATTATAGAGAGATGCTGAAGGCTACAAATAACACAGGAAAGCACTTTAAGTATTAACACTATATACAAACACACCACCTTAACCCTATAATGTTCCAGTGTGAATATTATTGGAGTATTATAGGCCTACTATAGAAGATGCATATAGCACAAGTATATATATCAATAAATTCACAACTGATTATGAATAGCACAGTTTAACATGCTTAAAGAAATAATGAATAAATAGGAATAAGTTGCAAGAGATTGCTGATACCGGCAGATACACACAACATGTGAATAAGAGAGTACCAGCACTTATTTTTTCCCACTTCAAACACTGGTCAATATGAAATGAAAAGAGTGTAACTTCCTGTTTGATTAGAGCTGTAAGTTTTGTGTTAATGCTGGTTGTTGAAACACAGTAAATATTATCAGCTGCACTCACCAGTATTTGAGTCTGTTGTTGTTGAGAAAGACCTGATGAACTCAGTTTAATATTTCTTTAGACAGAAACACAGAGACTTGTCTCGACTGCAGCTCTCTGACAAACATGCAGTTTCATTTCTGTAATGTGACGTTGGAGTTCTCCTCCTTCCAGTGTTGCTCCACCTCTTACAGCAGCTCTGTTTGTGAGGTTGTGTTTCCTCCACCAGGACAGTTTTCCCAAAATAAAAGGTCAATCCCACATGTAAGAATACATCTTAGGGTCAGCAGAAACCAGCAGCCAGTTTACAGTCCTCTACAGCTCTGCAACAATCATACTGTCTGTCCAGATTTCAGTTCACTGTTTGTCCTGTAATGTTCTCACCTTCTCATGTAATTCTTGTATTTGCTTCGTTCCTATTAGTTGTTGCTGAATCAGACCAGGAAGTTGAGTGGTGTGTGCAGTCTGTGCATGCCTTTAACAAACTCTCCTCCCTCTGATGTGTGTTGTCATGCTCACATCTAGTGGCCACAGTTGAGAAACACATCCAACCTGTGAAAACCTTTGTGACTTTGTGGACAAGACTCCAGTTTCAAAATAAAACACTCACACAAAAAGTTTCTTCTTCTGCACAGGATTTTATTGCAGTGATGACTGATTAAATGAATAACAACATAAATGCATATCAGACATTAAAACTCAATAACCAGATGACTGTATAACTGGTAAAAATAAAGACCATTAATCATTCACTTAATACTAATTAAATGTTTAAAACCCAACAACAGCTGAAAAGATGTAGGCCTATAAAACAGAATTAAAGCTCTAATGCTGCAACTAACAATTATTTTCATTATTGATTAATCTCTTTGTGCATAAAATATCACAAAAAAGTCACAAATGCCCATTATGATTTATAATTATCCAAAGATATTTGGTTTAATTTGATAAAAGACTCAGAAACCACCAAATATTCACATCTGAGAGGCTGAAATCTGTGACGTTTTTGAAATTTTTGCTTTAAAAAATTACATGAACAATTAATTGATTAACATTTGCAGATTCATTTTTCTGTTTATTGATAAATTAATTAGCTAATTTATTCAGCTCTTAATTAATCACAGAAAGAGTACAAAAGAGTAAATTTTTGAATCTGAGTAGTTGTCTTTATCAGAAAAATGTACTTAACGTATGAAAAGTAAAAGTATTGATTGTGCAGTAAAATGTTCCCTGTCAGTGTTTTACTTTTATATCTGATTTTTCTGGATTAATATTTACTACTGCATTAATGGGTATGTTGCATTTTACGGCTGAAGATGTTTAAGGTTGTGCTAATTTTAACTCCTTTATATACTGTTGGCTAGTTTAATCTACAGCAATGCATCATGGTCTATAAGATCATCGTTTGTTTGTAGCGTCGCTGTCCTGTGAGAACCACGTATCTCTAAACAGTCGACTTTTCATGGTGTCAGAAAAACAGCCCTGAAGATTAATTCTGAAGACAACAGGTTTACATTGTATATTGCTACTGAATATGTATATTTGTTATGTTATATGACAGTGAACCTTTTCATTTAAATGAAGCTTATGCGAAAATTCAGACAGGAAGACTAGGGGTGCAAGCTCATTCATTCTCATTCATTCTGGTTCTCTCTCTCTCATGGGGTATTACTATGTCAGCTGATTATGGGCGTCTCTCTTTTCAGCGACCAATCAGAGCTTGCCATATCTCCCTCAACCAATCACATGCTGCTGTCAAAAGTTTAAAAACCATTCTCCTCTATGGCTTTCAGTGTCAGCATTCAGCACTAACGGACGCGACCCTCCACCACCCCATCACCTCCAGATTCATCACATCAGAGTAATCCTGCTCCACTTCATTCATCGGATCTGCATCAGTCTTCACCACCACCACCACCAGTGTCTAGACCCGGGGGGAATATTTCTACATCCTACTATAGCTTCACTTCCCCTTTATTATTTCACATCGGGTCTAAATCGCCAAAGACTGTTACTATTCATAATTTGTGCATTTTGTAATAAATCATCATTCAATTCATACGAGTCTCTCCTGATTGAAATATCATCAGTCTACTCAGCTTGATTGACAGGAGAGATGATCAGAGGGGCAGTGTTTTTACCACCATCATTATTACAGGGATGAAAGTATGGGAAGAGTTTCTCAGTGAAGCAGCAGCCAGTAAAGGAGTAGATAAGAGCTGCAGCATCTACGTCATAAAAGGAGACCAGACCCTCCTCATAATCTACAAACACCCCCACCTTCTGAGGCCGAGACTTCAGAGTGAGACTGACTCGAGGGCTAGTAGCAGCTTTGTACTCATTTCCATTTCTCAAACATATAGTCCAGTAACCATCCCGAGGTCTCAGTGTGAGGTCTCCCTTCCTGTTGATCGACTCTCTGGCCACTCCTAAAGTCCATTTAGTCTTTCCTTTAACTTGAACCTCAAAGTAAAATCTGCCTGAAGAGAAATTCTGCTTTCCTAAAACACAAACATAATAGGAAAATCTCTCTGGGTTGTTTGGGAGATTCTTTCTCACATCACCATGATTCACTTGTTTCCCATCATCAGACAGGATGAGTTCAGGATGAGCTGTATCAGGATCAAGAGTCACATCCACTGCATACTGCTGGACCCTCTTCAGCTCAGCCTCAGCGACCAGCTTCTTCATCTCTTTACTGAGTGTCTTCTCCAGCTGAGCCACAGCTTTCACCACAGTCCCCTTATATGATGATGGACGGACGCTGACCTCTGTCCAGTCCTTGGTGGGTGGAGCAGCTTTCAGGGACTGGACACTCTGGAGAAGATGGAGATGGTCTTCAGAGCGTTTGAGCTGCTCCACTTCAGTCCTTCTCTTCGTCAGCTCAGAGATTTCCTGTTCCAGATCTTTGATGAAAGCTTCGGCCTGTTTTTCTGTTGTTTTCTGCTTCTCTTTGATTGTGTAGATGAGATTGGCCTGGCCTCTCTCAACAGATTCCATCAGAGCAGTGAAGACCTGAACACCTTCTGCTATCTCTCTGTCTGCATCTTCCTCACTGAGGTCGACTGAGTGTTTGATCTCCTGAATCTTCAGTCGTCTCTTCTGGATCATCTGCTGGATTTCAGCGTCTGTCTTCCCCAGCTCGGCCTTCTTTCCTTCATATTCTTCTTTCAGAGGAACAAACTCATGTGTCTTGTGGTCTAGAACGGGGCAGAGCATGCAGATACATGTCTGGTCGGTCTTACAGAACAGCTCCAGAGGTTTATCGTGCTTCGTACACATCCTGCCTTCCAGGTTCTCCACAGGGTCGATCAGTTGATGTCTTTTCAACCCTGACATTGTCAGATGAGGACCCAGGTGAGTCTCACAGTAGGAGGCCAGACACACCAGGCAGGACTTCAGGGCCTTCAGTTTGGTTCCAGTGCAGAAGTCACAGGGAACTTCTCCTGGTTTGGACACTTGTTGCTCTGAGCTGCTGCTGCTGGCTTTCTGTTGAGCTGACTGTCTGAACTGAACAACCATCTCAGATATGAAGGTGTTGACGTACAGTTCAGGTCTTGTGTTGAAAACCTTTTTACACATCGGACACAGGTACCTGTCACTAGTATTCCAGTGTTCATTGATGCAGTTTTTGCAGAAGTTGTGTCCACATGGTATACTGACTGGATCAGTGAACACATCCAGACAGATGGAGCACAGAAACTGATCTTCAGATCGCAGATAGTTTGCAGCAGCCATATCTACACACATAGTGAAAGAAAACAAACACATGTGATTACTGTTCTTTTAAGTATAAAATATGATATTAGGTAAAGTAATTATGAATTATATATCCTGTGTTTTGACTTGCAATGAGCCGCGAGCAACCAAAACCATTTAAGCCGTGTTAACAAGCTCAAGCTTGCTACTCTGGCAAAATAGCACCTAATATATCCATAACATGTTGTGTAGACCAATTTTATTGAAGAATAACACTGCTAACAAAGCTCTGCTTACTTGATGACAAACACATTGTATTTCCTCTATAGCTGCTTCACATTAAAAGCCTCCTGCTGGTTCTCTGGTGGAAAGCTTTTAATATGAAACAGCTAGAGGAAATAGAGGAAGCAGTATGTAGGAAGCGATCAGTAAACAGTAATAATAGCAGGAAAGTAGGAGTGAATCTAAACTCCAAACCACCAAGACTCAGTTAAAAGTTATTTAAGTCCTGAGAACTGACACAGAGAGACTGTTTAAAGCTGTTAAAGTGGGCTACTGTTTAGTGGACCTGAAGACAAACAGCCATAGTTCAGTATGAAATGAAAAGAGTGGAACTTCCTGCCTGAGTAGAGCTGAAGTTTTGTGTTAATCCTGGTTGTTCAAAGTGTAAATATTATCAGCTGTACTCACCAGTGTTTGGCAGAGACTCTGTTGTGTTGTTGAGAAACACCTGATGAACTCAGTTTGAATTTTCTTTTAGAGAAAAACGGAGACTTGCGTGGCTGCCACTCTGACAAACTTCACTCTCGTTTCTGCAGTGTGACGTTGAAGCTCTTGTCTTTCTAGTGTTGCTCCGCCTCTCACTGCAGCTCTGTTGATTTGTTTCCTCCCTCTGATTTACACGGTTATTGGGAAATAGCAGGTTCTCTCTGGTTAATATGGAGCAAAGGTGATTTACCTAACAGGTAGGAGGAGTAAGGCATGTTAAAAGGTGTTTCTTATCTTTATTATGTTGAAACTTTAAGGTGCCTCAGATTTACTTTAACCAGAAGAGTTTATTTTATTTGACACAAGAGAGACGTCACACATATCTGTAACATGTCAATAACACAATAACACTTATTTCCATCATGGTCATTGATATCAAGGCAACATACTGACATCAAATCAAACAACAAATACAATCTGTATCATCGACAAGAAAATCAGAAATATCAGGAAGTAAAAATATATATACATACAATTTAACTATAGGCCTTTTCAGACATGGAATATGTAACATTGTGAGTTAAAAATATCATGATAAAAAATAAGAGTGTTTTTTCTCATTGCATCACTCATGGATTTTGAAGGTAGAATTAAAACAATCACAATTTTCTAAAATCCTGTTTTCTCTGTTATTATGACATATTGAGTGTAGATTGATGAGGGGAAAAGTGAATATAAATAATCATCTGCTTATATGATCAATATGACCCAGACAGACGTGATCACTGTAAGCGGTTTGTGGGTAGCCGACTGAACCAGAGTTGGTGATTGTTGGAAAGACTAACAAAGACGGTTTTGATGAGTTTTATTTTGTTTCTGTCGACTTTGACTGAAGTGTGTTTTACGATGCTCCGCCGCTAGAACAGTTGATTCTCCCAGTTGAAACTACAGCAGCGGAGGGCCACACACACAAACATACACCTAATGTGGGCCTATAGCTACATGCTGCAAAATGACTTTTACTCTACCACGAAACATTCATCACTTGACATGACTGTCTGTCTGAGTCATTCCATTCGACCATAATAAAATATGCAGGTTGTGCAACGAACTGGCAACCATTAAATTCAAGTGAAAGCAATGGAACGGAGGAGGGAAAGTGGGACATCTAGTGGCTGAATGTTATAAATGTTTTCAATAGCACCTTTAACATTATTAAAATGAAAAACAGCAAATCTTCAACTCTGTGTAGCTGGAACCATGAAATGTTTTTACATGAAATATGACTTAAACCATCAAAATAATGAATCCATTAGTTTTCTGTTGCTCTACTAATTAACTAATCGTTCATATTGATCTTGTATAAAGTGTTGGGTAGTTTAATCTAGAACAAAAAATCATATTTTATAAACTTTTGATATGTTTTGTCATAGTCAAGTCAGCACACTGACACACTGACAGCTGGTGTTGTCTGTTGGGCTTGAGTTTGCCATGTTATGATTTGAGCATATATTTTTCATGCAAAATGCAGTACCTGTGAGGGTTTCTGGACAATATCTGTCATAGTTTTGTGTTGTTAATTGATATCCAATAATAAATATATCCATACATTTGCACAAAGCAAGCATATTTGCCCACTCCTATGTTGATAAGAGTATTAAATGATTGACAAATCTCCCTTTAAGGTACATTTTTAATGGATAAAAAAATGCATGATTCATTTGCTATTCAATGTGATTAAATATTTTAATCGATTGACAGCCCTGATTAATATCTCTACGTCCACTGGATTAAAATGGAGGCTCTGCGTCTTATTGACCTGTTGCCATGGTGAATCGTAGTATCAGAGCTCCATTGATGATGGCTTTTTATGTTCAGGTTCAACCTACTCAGAGTTGACTGAACTGACTCTGATCAGCTGTTCTGAAAGCGAAAACTCAGATTTTCCCTCCTCAGGATTAGTCAACTCAGAGTTCAGGTTTAGTCTTAGAGTTTGTTAAACCTGCTTTCTGAAACGAGGCCGTGTTCTCCACACAGAGAACAACAACAAGTTTAAAATCACACAGTATCAATAACACAAGGAAAGGTAAAACAAGCCAGTTTGTTTTCTGCTTTCTGTCCTGCAGCGTATTGTGAGTGCACAGAGTCTGAGCGAGGACGATATAGAATGAGAGGATCGAGAGGAAACACCCGCCACCTTCCCCCTCCTCTTCCTCATGTGGACCCCTCCTTCCATGACGACCTGCTAACGCCTCGGCCTCCATCACTCCGGCCGACGTCCATCACTTCCCATCAAGGCGTCCTAAATGGAATTAGTTTTTTATTCCTGGTTTATCCATGACAGTAGTGTTTGTTTTTTTTACTTAAATTACCCGTTTTGGGGTATAAAGAGTATCTGGATCATAACGGCCAGAGAATTACAAGAGCCCGTCCCCGCTCCACCATCATTAGGTATGTTCTCATTAACTGGACTGGGTGTTAACATGAATCCGTTCCTTCCCTCAGGGTGGTGTAGCACGCATCCTGACAGCATCATGTACCAGGTTTACACTGTCTGACAACCATCTTCATGGTTATTATGATATCAGTCGTAGAAAGTGACACAAACAGGAATCTTCTCTCTGCTCGGATGCTTCACAAAGTATTTATTGTTTTATGTTATCAGTCGTCTTTCTGTTCAGTCTCAACTAAACACTTTTTAAAAAGTGATTTTTGTTCATTTTAAAGAGGACGATCCTCTTTAGGAAAGACAAAATAAAAAATGTGAACAAACTATGAAGTTGTCTTGTGAGTTTATTTGATTAGGTCAACACTATGAGCTTTCGTGCTTGTCGCTGTGCACGGGTCAACGCTCGCAATCTAGTGACCAAACATTATTAAAATAAACATCCTACAACAGTTTGTGTGACTTTGTGCCCAGCAGCTCTTCATTTCTGTACCTGTAATTTTAGAGACCAAAGAGACGTCCCAGAAACTACAGTAAAGATCTTCTCCTCCACAGAGATTCATCCACAGCAGGTCAAGACTAAACTTCCTGTTTCACTTCTGCGTCACTTTTTCTTTATCATTTCTTCAAAGAAATAACTGCGTTATGACTCAAATTGTTTTCGTCGCTGATCAGTCCTGCTTTGCCTGAAATCCCACAATGCTTTGCGATACACTCGTGTCCCAAAGAAAACAGCATTAATGGAACAGTTCAACATTTTAGGAAATATGTTTATTCGCTTTCTTGCTGAGTGTTAGACGAGAAGATCAATAACACTCACGTCTGTATGTTAAATATGAAGTTACAGTCAGGATGTGGTTAGCCTAGCTTAGCACAAAGACTGGAAGCAGGGGGAAACTGCTAGCCTGGCTCTGTCTAAAGTTAAAAAACACACCTGCCAACACCTCTAAAGCTCACTTATTAACATATTGTGTGTAGATTGTTTAATGTGTATACAAACAGAAATGTAAAAACTACACTTTGTGGTTTTAGTTGTATGTTAGAAGTGAAAGGACGAAGAGTCTGAACTCACCACAGTTCTGATCTGATCCATTTGTCTCTGGAAGTGATTCTGTTTTACGGAGATGAATCTCAGTGAAAGAGCTCCAACACATCACTACTGTCTGTGTCTCCGTTTTAATTTGATTTATGATGTGTATTCAGAAACTATACAGATTTACAAGTTTTGCTGTAAAATTAGATTTGCATTCAGCAAAGAAATACCATTGTACAACGAATTCTGACAAAATTAAAGAACGTATTTATTTTAACACAATAACGGGAACACCAGACAATATAATCTGATACAACAGGTAAAAAGTTATAAATGGTCTATTTTTCATTTTTATTTATTTAGTCTGGGATTCTATTTATTTATTCTATTTTGGCTTCAGTTTCTTCTTCTGTCCTTTACTTTTTACTCTTTGTTTGGATCCACCATCTCTCCTCAGTCAGTTTTATTCTTCTGCTTCTCCTTCTTCACCGACCTCTTCACCCGGCCTCCAGTTTGGTGGCGTTCAGTTCCAACGCCAGCTGCACTGAGTCGGCGCTCTGCGACAGGAAGACAAACAGGTACAATACCACAAACTCTCACATAAAACCTGGTATATAAATAACAGCCATGTGAAGCACTAACACATGCCAGGTGGAAAATATTCTGAAGACATTATTTACATTCATCATTATGCTCTCCATCACTGTAGGATAAAAAACGTGGATTACAGGAAACACAATGTATTTCTCATGAAATACAACTTATGTGTAAACCAGGCTTTTCTGTTTAGTGTTTGGTGCTCAAGTCACTGCTTACTCAGGCTTTGTGTTCAACAACAAGTTTATTGACAGTTTTTATTTAACAATCACATATTTACAGATTTCTTTGATTCAATAGCCATCTTACCAGTATTCACAAAACAAATAAAAAGTGACCAGTAATTAATTATACCACATTTCACACAAAATAGAAAATTATATTAGCATCTATTCTATTAATTAACTTTCTCCATTCACTTTTTTATGCCCACTATAATTAAATGACATACTGTATTCTGTAGACACTATAGGAATGTAATAGGCCTTACTTATCTTAACTTTGTTTTAGTAGCACTTCATTTTACAGGTCTGCAAATTTCATGGTAATTAGGTGATAATTAGCAAGTAACCTATTTGAAATTTCTTTGAAATTATTGTTAAATAAAAATGTATCGAAAATTACTTTATTATAAACATTTATTTAATAAACATTTATATTTAATAATTATACGTTAAACTGGGATATAATTGTTAAAATAGGGCCCTAAGGCTTGAGAAGCGGCTGTGTGCTGCTCTTCATTAGAGGTGGAAAACCAAAACTAATAGAAGACACTTCTGATCAGACACAAATCTCACCATCATGTGACTTATTGTCTACACAAATGTAACCTGGTAACTAATGTCATGATTCAGGGAGTTTTTAAAGAAATTTCAAATAAGTTATTTGCTAATTATTATATGTTTACCAGCAGACATGGAAATAAAGCAAATCAATTAACTTTGTATTCTTTTCCAGGAAATGTATTAAATAATTTACCGGGTATTGGGAAATAGCGGAATATAATCATTAAATAATGTTTATAATAAAGTAATTTTTGATATTTGAGTTAAATATTGGGGTAATTTGGCAGTAACTTAGTAAAGTTACTTGCTAATTATCTCCTAATTACCATGTAATATGCAGACCTGTAAAATTAAGTGTTGCCCTTTATTAAAAAATATATTTTTGGGTCACTTTCACCTTTATTTGAGGACAGTGTAAAAATGGGGGGGGGCGGTGAAGTACCAAGACCGGACTCAAACCCAGGACATGGTGGTTATACAATATTGTATACGCTGTAACCACTCGGCTAACAAGGTTTAACAGTGTTTTACATAGATGTTATCCACATAACGAGGGTCATGATGCAGGGTTGAAGACATGAATGCATCAAATCAATGTGTTGGCTATGTAGAAAATAAGATGTAAACTGTAACGTGTTGTCATTAATGTGTACATGTTCCCTTGAATGAAAGAAAAATCAATACATGAAATAAGATAAGTTATTAATTTACTCCAACAGGAGAGATGATCAGAGGGGCAGAGTTTTTACCACCATCATTATGTTCAGGACAGAAGTATGGGAGGAGTTTCTCAGTGAAGCAGCAGCCAGTAAAGGAGTAGATAAGAGCTGCAGCATCTACGTCATAAAAGGAGACCAGACCCTCCTCATAATCCACAAACACTCCCACCTTCTGAGGCCGAGACTTCAGAGAGAGACTGACTGGAGGGACATCAAAAGCTTCGTACTCATTTACATTTCTCAACCATATAGTCCAGTTACCGTCCTCAGGGCTCAGTGTGAGGTCTCCCTTCCTGTTGATCGACTCTCTGGCCACTCCTAAAGTCCAGTCAGTCTTTCCTTTAACTTGAACCTCAAAGTAAAATCTGCCTGAAGAGAAACTCTGCTTTCCTAAAACACATACACAATCAGAAAATCTCTCTGGGTTGTCTGGGAGATTCTTCCTCACATCACTATCATTCACTTGTTTCCCATCATTAGACAGGATGAGATCAGGATGAGCTGTATCAGGATCAAGAGTCACATCCACTGCATACTGCTGGACCCTCTTCATCTCATCTTCAAGCAGCTTCTTCATCTCTTTACTGAGTGTCTCCTCCAGCTGAGCCACAGCTTTCACCACAGTCCCCTCATATGATGGATGGACGCTGACCTCTGTCCAGTCCTTGGTGGGTGGAGCAGCTTTCAGGGACTGGACACTCTGAAGAAGGTGGAGTTGGTCTTCAGAGCGTGAGAGCTGCTCCACGTCAGCCTTTCTCTTCGTCAGCTCAGAGATTTCCTGTTCCAGCTCTTTGATGAAAGCTTCGGCCTGTTTTTCTGTTGTTTTCTGCTTCTCTTTGATCGTGTCGATGAGATTGGCCTGGCCTCTCTCAACAGACTCCTTCAGAGCAGTGAAGACCTGAACACCTTCTGCTATCTCTCTGTCTGCATCTTCCTCACTGAGGTCAACTGAGTGTTTGATCTCCTGAATCTTCAGTCGTCTCTTCTGGATCATCTGCTGGATGTCAGCCTCTGTCTTCCCCAGCTCTGCCTTCTTCCCTTCATATTCTTCTTTCAGAGGAACAAACTCATGTGTCTTGTGGTCTAAAACGGGGCAGAGCATGCAGACACATGTCTGGTCGGTCTTACAGAACAGCTCCAGAGGTTTATCGTGCTTCGTACACATCCTGTCTTCCAGGTTCTCCACAGGGTCGATCAGCTGATGTTTTTTCAGACGTGAAGCTGTCAGATGAGGCTCCAGGTGAGTCTCACAGTAGGAGGCCAGACACACCAGGCAGGACTTCAGGGCCTTCAGTTTGGTTCCTGTGCAGATGTCACAGGGAACTTCTCCTGGTTTGGACACTTGTTGCTCTGAGCTGCTGCTGCTGGTTTTCTGTTGAGCTGACTGTCTGAACTGAACAGCCATCTCAGAGATGAAAGTGTTGACGTGCAGTTCAGGTCTTGTGTTGAAAACCTTTTTACACATCGGACACAGGTACTGGTCATTAGTATTCCAGTGTTTATTGATGCAGTTTTTGCAGAAGTTGTGTCCACATGGTGTACTGACTGGATCAGTGAACACATCCAGACAGATGGAGCACAGAAACTGATCTTCAGATCGCAGATAGTTTGCAGCAGCCATATCTACACACATAGTGAAAGAAAACAAACAAATGTGATTACTGTTCTTTTAAGTATAACATATGATATTAGGTAAAGTAATTTTGAATAATATATCCTGTGTTTTGACTTGCAATGAGCCGCAAGCAACCAAAACCATTTAAGCCGTGTTGACAAGCTCAAGCTTGCTACTCTGGCAAAATAGCCTCTAATATATCCATAACATGTTGTGTAGACCAAATACAGTATTATTGAAGAATAACACTGCTAACAAAGCTCTGCTTACTTGATGACAAACACATTGTATTTCTTCTATAACTGCTTCACATTAAAAGCCTCCTGCTGGTTCTCTGGTGGAAAGCTTTTAATATGAAACAGCTAGAGGAAATAGAGGAAGCAGTATGTAGGAAGCGATCAGTAAACAAGGCAAGGCAAGGCAAGGCAGCTTTATTTGTATAGCACATTTCAACAACAGGGCAATTCAAAGTGCTTTACAGAAACAATCAAGAACATTGCGACAAAGTGCAAAAGAACATTAAGACATAATTAAAACAGTTATAAAAACATTAAAACATTAAAACATTAAAGATTAGAAAATAAAAACAAGCTAAAAATAAAAGCTAGGATAGAAACTAAAATAGCGTAAAACACAAAAGAGTAAAAGTTCTAGTGCAGTATCAGATCATTATCTGGTTTAATGAAAGGCAGCCGCAAACAGGAAAGTTTTAAGCTTTGTTTTAAAAGAGCTCAGAGTTGAAGCGGTCCTGCAGGTTTCTGGGAGCTTGTTCCAGATATTTGGTGCATAAAAACTGAATGCTGCTTCTGCATGTTTAGTTCTGACCCTGGGGACACTAAGCAGACCTGATCCAGATGACCTGAGAGGTCTGGATGGTTCATAACACAGCAGAAGATCGGAAATATATTTTGGCCTTAAACCATTTAGTGCTTTGTAAACCAGCAGCAGTATTTTGAAATCAATTCTCTGAGAGACAGGCAGCCAGTGTAGAGACTTCAGAACTGGACTGATGTGATCCACTTTCTTGGTCTTAGTGAGGACTCTAGCAGCAGCGTTCTGAATCAGCTGCAGCTGTTTGATTGATTTTTTAGGAAGACCAGTAAAGACGCCGTTACAGTAGTCAAGTCGGCTGAAGATAAATGCATGGACTAGTTTTTCCAAATCCTGCTGAGACATCAGTCCTCTAATTCTTCTTATATTCTTCAGGTGATAGAAGGCTGTCTTTGTAATTGTCTTTATATGGCTGTTAAAGCTCAGGTCAGAGTCCATCACTACACCAAGGTTTCTGGCTTGGTCCGAGCTTTTTAACATCACAGATTGTAGGTGAGCACTAACCTTTAATCTTTCCTTTTTGGCTCCAAAAACTACGACCTCAGTTTTGTCTTTGTTCAGCTGAAGAAAATTCTACAGTAATAGTAACAATAATAATGGCAGGAAAGTATGAGTGAAACTAAACTCCAAACCACCAAGACTCAGTTAAAAGTTACTAAAGTCCTGAGAACTGACACAGAGAGACTGTTTAAAGCTGTTAAAGTGGGTTACTGTTTAGAGGACCTGAAGACAAACAGTCATAGTTCAGTATGAAATGAAAAGAGTGGAACTTCCTGCCTGAGTAGAGCTGAAGTTTTGTTTTAATCCTGGTTGTTCAAAGTGTAAATATTATCAGCTGTACTCACCAGTGTTTGGCAGAGACTCTGCTGTGTTGTTGAGAAACACCTGATGAACTCAGTTTGAATTTTCTTTTAGAGAGAAACAGAGACTTGCGTGGCTGCCACTCTGACAAACTTCCCTCTCGTTTCTGCAGTGTGACGTTGAAGCTCTGGTTTTTCTAGTGTTGCTCCGCCGAGCAAAGGTGGTGATATACCTAACATGTGGGAGGAGTAAGGCATGTTAAAAGGTGTTTCTTATCTTTATTATGTTGAAACTTTAAGGTGCCTCAGATTTACTTTAACCAGAAGAGTTTAGTTTATTTGACACAAGAGAGACGTCGCACATATCTGTAACATGTCAATAACACAATAAGACATTTTTCCATCATGGTCATTGATATCAAGGCAACATACTGACATCAAATCAAACAACAAATACAATCTGTATCATCAACAAGAAAATCAGAACATCAGGAAATAAAAATATATATACATACAATTTAACCATAGGCCTTTTCAGACATGGAATATGTAACACTGTGAGTTAAAAATATCATGATAATAAAGAAGAAGAGTGTTTTTTCTCATTGCATCACTCATGGATTTTGAAGCTGGAATTAAAACAATCACACATTTCTAAAATCGTATTTTCTCTGTCATTATGACATATTGAGTGTAGATTGATGAGGGGAAAAAGGGAATGTAAATAATCATCTGCTCATATGATCAATTTGACCCAGAAAGTTTTTTTTTTTTTTTGATGAGTTTTATTTTGTTTGTGTCGACTTTGACTGAAGTGTGTTTTACGATGCTCCGCCGCTAGAACAGTTGATTCTCCCAGTTGAAACTACAGCAGCGGAGGGCCACACACACAAACATACACCTAATGTAGGCCTATAGCTACATGTTGCAAAATGACTTTTACTCTACCACGAAACATTCATCACTTGACATGACTGTCTGTCTGAGTCATTCCATTCAACCATAAAATATGCAGGTTGTGCAAAGAACTGGCAACCATTAAATTCAAGTGAAAGCAATGGAACGGAGGAGGGAAAGTGCGACATCTAGTGGCTGAATGTTATCAATGTTTTCAATAGCACTTTTAACATTATTAAAAGGAAAAACAGCAAATCTTCACATCTGTGAAGCTGGAACCATGAAATCTTGTTTTTACATGAAATATGACTTAAACCATCAAAATAATGAATCCATTCATTTTCTGTCGCTCTTCTAATTAACTCATCGTTCAGTTTTGTACTTGTATAAAGTGTTGGGTAGTATAATCTAGAACAAAAAAAATCACATTTTATAAACTTTTTGTATGTTTTGTCATAGTCAAGTCAGCACACTGACACACTGACAGCTGGTGTTGCCTGTTGGGTTTGAGTTTGCCATGTTATGATTTGAGCATATATTTGTTATGCTGAATGCAGTACCTGTGAGGGTTTCTGGACAATATCTGTCATTGTTTTGTGTTGTTAATTGATATCCAAAAATAAATATATCCATACATTTGCATAAAGCAGCATATTTGCCCACTCCTACGTTGATAAGAGCATTAAATGATTAAAAAACCTCCCTTTAATATACAGATAAAAAAATTTATGATTAATTTGCTATTCATTATGATTAAATATTTTAATTGATTGACAGCCCTGATTAATATCTCTACGTCCAATGGATTAAAATGGAGGCTCTGCCTCTTATTGACCTGTTGCCATGGTGAATTGTAGTATCAGAGCTCCATTGATGATAGCTTTTTATGTTCAGGTTCAACCTACTCAGAGTTGATTGAACTGACTCTGATCAGCTGTTCTGAAAGCGAAAACTCAGAGTTTCCCTTCTCAGGAGTAGTCAACTCAGAGTTCAGGTTTAGGCTTAGAATTTGTTAAACCTGCTTTCTGAAACGAGGCCGTGTTCTCCACACAGAAACAACAACGAGTTTAAAATCACACAGTATCAATAAAACACGAAAAGGTAAAACAAGTCAGTTTGTTCTCTGCTTTCTGTCCTGCAGCGTATTGTGAGTGCACAGAGTCTGAGCGAGGACGATATAGAATGAGAGGATCGAGAGGAAACACCCGCCACCTTCCCCCTCCTCTTCCTCATGTGAACCCCTCCTTCCATGACGACCTGCTAACGCCTCGGCCTCCATCACTCCGGCCGACGTCCATCACTTCCCATCAAGGCGTCCTAAAGGGAATTAGTTTTTTATTCCTGGTTTATCCATGACAGTAGTGTTTTTTTTTTTTACTTAAATTACCCGTTTTGGGGTATAAAGAGTATCTGGATCATAACGGCCAGAGAATTACAAGAGCCCGTCCCCGCTCCACCATCATTAGGTATGTTCTCATTAACTGGACTGGGTGTTAACATGAATCCGTTCCTTCCCTCAGGGTGGTGTAGCACGCATCCTGACAGCATCATGTACCAGGTTTACACTGTCTGACAACCATCTTCATGGTTATCATGATATCAGTCGTAGAAAGTGACACAAACAGGAATCTTCTCTCTGCTCGGATGCTTCACAAAGTATTTATTGTTTTATGTTATCAGTCGTCTTTCTGTTCAGTCTCAACTAAACACTTTTTAAAAAGTGATTTTTGTTCATTTTAAAGAGGACGATCCTCTTTAGGAAAAACAAAATAAAAAATGTGAACTAACTATGAAGTTGTCTTGTGAGTTTATTTGATTAGGTCAACATTATGAGCTTTCGTGCTTGTCGCTGTGCACGGGTCAACGCTCGCAATCTAGTGACCAAACATTATTAAAATAAGCATCCTACAACAGTTTGTGTGACTTTGTGCCCAGCAGCTGTTCATTTCTGTACCTGTAATTTTAGAGACCAAAGAGACGTCCCAGAAACTACAGTAAAGATCTCCTTCTCCACAGAGATTCATCCACAGCAGGTCAAGACTAAACTTCCTGTTTCACTACTGTGTCACTTTTTCTTTATCATTTCTTCAAAGAAATAACTGCATTTCGACTCAAATTGTTTTCGTCGCTGATCAGTCCTGCTTTGCCTGGAATCCCACAATGCTTTGCAATACACTCGTGTCCCAAAGAAAACAGCATTAATGGAACAGTTCAACATTTTAGGAAATATGTTTATTCGCTTTTTTGCTGAGTGTTAGACGAGAAGATCAATAACACTCACGTCTGTATGTTAAATATGAAGCTACAGCCAGGATGTGGTTAGCCTAGCTTAGCATAAAGACTGGAAGCAGGGGGAAACTGCTAGCCTGGCTCTGTCTAAATTTAAAAACACACCTGCCAACACCTCTAAAGCTCACTTATTAACATATTGTGTGTAGATTGTTTAATGTGTATACAAACAGAAATGTAAAAACTACACTTTGTGGTTTTAGTTGTATGTTAGAAGTGAAAGGACGAAGAGTCTGAACTCACCACAGTTCTGATCTGATCCATTTCTCTCTGGAAGTGATTCTTCGTATGTGTTACGGAGATGAATCTCAGTGAAAGAGCTCCAACACATCACTACTGTCTGTGTCTCCGTTTTAATTTGATTTATGATGTGCATTCAGAAACTACACAGATTTACAAGTTTTGCTGTAAAATTAGATTTGCATTCAGCAAAGAACTACCATTGTACAACGAATTCTGACAAAATTAAAGAACGTATTTATTTTGACACAATAACGGGAACACCGGACAATATAATCTGATACAACAGGTAAAAAGTTATAAATGGTGTATTTTCTATTATTATTTATTTAGTCTGGGATTCTATTTATTTATTGTATTTTGGCATCATTTTCTTCTTGTCCTTTACTTTTTACTCTTTGTTTGGATCCACCATCTCTCCTCAGTCAGTTTTATTCTTCTGCTTTTCCTTCTTCACCGACCTCTTCACCTGCCCTCCAGTTTGGTGGCGTTCAGTTCCAACTCCAGCTGCACTGAGTCGGCGCTCTGCGATAGGAAGACAAACAGGTACAATACCACAAACTCTCACGTAAAACCTGGTATATAAATAACAGCCATGTGAAGCACTAACACATGCCAGGTGGAAAATATTCTGAAGACATTATTTACATTCATCATTATGCTCTCCATCACTGTAGGATAAAAAACGTGGATTACAGGAAACACAATGTGTTTCTCATGAAATACAACTTATGTGTAAACCAGTCTTTTCTGTTTAGTGTTTGGTGCTCAAGTCACTGCTTACTCAGGCTTTGTGTTCAACAACTACTTTATTGACAGTTTTTATTTAACAATCACATATTTACAGATTTCTTTGACTCGATAGCCATCTTACCAGTATTCACAAAACAAATAAAAAGTGACCAGTAATTAATTATACCACATTTCACACTAAATAGAAAATTCTATTAGCATCTATTCTCTTAATTAACTTTATCCATTAACTTTTTATGTCCACTATAATTAAATGATATCCTGTATTCTGTAGATACTATAGGGATGTAATAGGCCTTACTTACCTGGTATTTAGGTAATAATTAGCAAGTAACTTATTTGACATTTCTTTGGAATTACTGCCAAATTACCCCAATATTTACCTCAAAATTTATAGAAAATTACTTTATTATAAATGTTTATTTAATAAACATTTATATTTAATAATTATACGCTAACATGAGATGTAATCATGATAAAATGGGGGGGCGGAGAGATCCCAAGGCCGGAATCAAACCCGGGACATGGCTGTTATACAGTATTGTATACACTGTAACCACTCGGCTAACAAGGTTTAACAGGGTTTTAAATAGATATTCTCCACATAACATGGGTCATGATGCAGGGTTGAAGACATGAATGCATCAAATCAATGTGTTGGCTATGTAGAAAATAAGATGTAAACTGTAACGTGTTGTCATTAATGTGTACATGTTCCCTTGAATGAAAAATAAATCAATACATGAAATAAGATAAGTTATTAATTTACTCCAACAGGAGAGATGATCAGAGGGGCAGAGTTTTTACCACCATTATTACGTTCAGGACTGAAGTATGGAAAGAGTTTCTCAGTGAAGCAGCAGCCAGTAAAGGAGTAGATAAGAGCTGCAGCATCTACGTCATAAAAGGAGACCACACCATCCTCATAATCCACAAACACCCCCACCTTCTGAGGCCGAGACTTCAGAGAGAGACTGACTGGAGGGCTAGTAGCAGCTTTGTACTCATTTCCATTTCTCAAACATATAGTCCAGTAACCGTCCTCAGGGCTCAGTGAGATGACTCCCTTCCTGTTGATCGACTCTCTGGCCACTCCTACGTTCCAGTCAGTCTTTCCTTTTTCTTGAACCTCAAAGTAAAATCTGCCTGAAGAGAAACTCTGCTTTCCTAAAACACAAGCACAACCAGAAAATCTCTCTGGGTTGTTTGGGAGATTCTTCCACACATCATTATCATTCACTTGTTTCCCATCATCAGACAGGATGAGACAGGGATGAGCTGTATCAGGATCAAGAGTCACATCCACTGCATACTGCTGGACCCTCTTTAGTTCAGCCTCAGCGACCAGCTTCTTCATCTCTTTACTGAGTGTCTCCTCCAGCTGAGCCACAGCTTTCACCACAGTCCCCTTATATGATGATGTATGGACGCTGACCTCTGTCCAGTCCTTGGTGGGTGGAGCAGCTTTCAGGGACTGGACACTCTGGAGAAGATGGAGTTGGTCTTTAGAGCGTGAGAGCTGCTCCACTTCAGTCCTTCTCTTCGTCAGCTCAGAGATTTCCTGTTCCAGCTCTTTGATGAAAGCTTCGGCCTGTTTTTCTGTTGTTTTCTGCTTCTCTTTGATCGAGTCGATGAGATTGGCCTGACCTCTCTCAACAGACTCCTTCAGAGCAGTGAAGACCTGAACACCTTCTGCTATCTCTCTGTCTGCATCTTCCTCACTGAGGTCAACTGAGTGTTTGATCTCCTGAATCTTCAGTCGTCTCTTCTGGATCATCTGCTGGATTTCAGCCTCTGTCTTCCCCAGCTCGGCCTTCTTTCCTTCATATTCTTCTTTCAGAGGAACAACATCATGCATCTTGTGGTCTAGAACAAGGCAGAGCATGCAGACACATGTCTGGTCGGTCTTACAGAACAGCTCCAGAGGTTTATCGTGCTTCGTACACATCCTGTCTTCCAGGTTCTCCACAGGGTCGATCAGCTGATGTCTTTTCAGACGTGAAGCTGTCAGATGAGGCTCCAGGTGAGTCTCACAGTAGGAGGCCAGACACACCAGGCAGGACTTCAGGGCCCTCAGTTTGGTTCCTGTGCAGACATCACAGGGAACTTCTCCTGGTTTTGACAATTGTTGCTCTGAGCTGCTGCTGGTTTTCTGTTGAGCTGACTGTCTGAACTGAACAACCATCTCAGAGAACAAAGTGTTGATATGCAGCTCAGGTCTTGTGTTGAAAACCTTTTTACACATCGGACACAGGTACCTGTCACTAGTATTCCAGTGTTCATTGATGCAGTTTTTGCAGAAGTTGTGTCCACATGGTATACTGACTGGATGAGTAAACACATCCAGACAGATGGAGCACAGAAACTGATCTTCAAATCGCAGATAGTTTGCAGCAGCCATATCTACACACACAGTGAAAGAAAACAAACAACTGTTATTACTGTTCTTTTAAGTATAACATATGATATTAGGTAAAGTAATTTTGAATTATATATCCTGTGTTTTGACTTGCAATGAGCCGCAAGCAACCAAAACTATTTAAGCCGTGTTGACAAGGTCAAGCTTGCTGCTCTTGCAAAATGGCACCTAATATATCCATAACATGTTGTGTAGACCAATTTGTATTGAAGAATAACACTGTTAACAAAGCTCTGCTTACTTGATGACAAACACATTGTATTTCCTCTATAGCTGCTTCACATTAAAAGCCTCCTGCTGGTTCTCTGGTGGAAAGCTTTTAACATGAAACAGCAAGAGGAAATAGAGGAAGCAGTATGTAGGAAGCGATCAGTAAACAGTAATAATAGCAGGAAAGTAGGAGTGAATCTAAACTCCAAACCACCAAGACTCAGTTAAAAGTTACTAAAGTCCTGAGAACTGACACAGAGAGACTGTTTAAAGCTGTTAAAGTGGGCTACTGTTTAGTGGACGTGAAGACAAACAGCCATAGTTCAGTATGAAATGAAAAGAGTGGAGCTTCCTGCCTGAGTAGAGCTGAAGTTTTGTTTTAATCCTGGTTGTTGAAAGTGTAAATATTATCAGCTGTACTCACCAGTGATTGGCAGAGACTCTGCTGTGTTGTTGAGAAACACCTGATGAACTCAGTTTGAATTTTCTTTTAGAGAGAAACGGAGACTTGCATGGCTGCCACTCTGACAAACTTCACTCTCGTTTCTGCAGTGTGACGTTGAAGCTCTCGTTTTTCTAGTGTTGCTCCGCCTCTTACTGCAGCTCTGTTGGTTTGTTTCCTCCCTCTGTTTTACACGGTTATTGGGAAATACCAGGTTCTCTCTGGTTAATATGGTGCAAAAGTGGTGATATACCTAACAGGTAGGAGGAGTAAGGCATGTTAAAAGGTGTTTCTTATCTTTATTATGTTGAAACTTTAAGGTGCCTCAGATTTACTTTAACCAGAAGAGTTTAGTTTATTTGACACAAGAGAGACGTCACACATATCTGTAACATGTCAATAACACAATAAGACTTATTTCCATCATGGTCATTGATATCAAGGCAACATACTGACATCAAATCAAACAACAAATACAATCTGTATCATCAACAAGAAAATCAGAACATCAGGAAATAAAAATATATATACATACAATTTAACTATAGGCCTTTTCAGACATGGAATATGTAACATTGTGAGTTAAAAATATCATGATAGCAAAGAAGAAGAGTGTTTTTTCTCATTGCATCACTCATGGATTTTGAAGCTGGAATTAAAACAATCACAGTCATTATGACATATTGAGTGTAGATTGATGAGGGGAAAAAGTGAATGTAAATAATCATCTACTTATATGATCAACTTGACCCAGACAGACGTGATCACTGTTAGCGGTTTGTGGGTAGCCGACTGAACCAGAGTTGGTGATTGTTGGAAAGACTAACAAAGACGGTTTTGATGAGTTTTATTTTGTTTGTGTCGACTTTGACTGAAGTGTGTTTTACGATGCTCCGCCGCTAGAACAGTTGATTCTCCCAGTTGAAACTACAGCAGCGGAGGGCCACACACACAAACATACACCTAATGTAGGCCTATAGCTACATGTTGCAAAATGACTTTTACTCTACCAGGAAACATTCATCACTTGACATGACTGTCTGTCTGAGTCATTCCATTCAACCATAAAATATGCAGGTTGTGCAACGAACTGGCAACCATTAAATTCAAGTGAAAGCAATGGAACGGAGGAGGGAAACTGTGACATCTAGTGGCTGAATGTTATCAATGTTTTCAATAGCACCTTTAACATTATTAAAAGGAAAAACAGCAAATCTTCAACTCTGTGAAGCTGGAACCATGAAATGTTTTTACATGAAATATGACTTAAACCATCAAAATAATGAATCCATTAATTTTCTGTTGCTCTACTAATTAACTAATCGTTCAGTTTTTTACTTGTATAAAGTGTTGGGTAGTATAATCTAGAACAAAAAATCATATTTTATAAACTTTTTGTATGTTTTGTCATAGTCAAGTCAGCACACTGACACACTGACAGCTGTTGTTGCCTGTTGGGTTTGAGTTTGCCATGTTATGATTTTAGCATATATTTCTCATGCTAAATGCAGTACCTGTGAGGGTTTCTGGACAATATCTGTCATTGTTTTGTGTTGTTAATTGATTTCCAATAATAAATATATACATATATTTGCATAAAGCAGCATATTTGCTCACTCTCATGTTGATAAGAGTATTAAATGATTGACAAATCTCCCTTTAAGATACATTTTGAACAGATAAGAAAATGTATGATTCATTAGCTATTCATTGCGATTAAATATTTTAATCGATTGACAGCCCTGTTGCCATGGTGAATCGTAGTATCAGAGCTCCATTGATGATGGCTTTTTATGTTCAGGTTCAACCTACTCAGAGTTGATTGAACTGACTCTGATCAGCTGTTCTGAAAGCAAAAACTCAGAGTTTCCCTCCTCAGGATTAGTCAACTCAGAGTTCAGGCTTAGGCTTAGAGTTTGTTAAACCTGCTTTCTGAAGCGAGGCCGTGTTCTCCACACAGAAACAACAACAAGTTTAAAATCACACAGTATCAATAAAACAAGAAAAGGTAAAACAAGCCAGTTTGTTCTCTGCTTTCTGTCCTGCAGCGTATTGTGAGTGCACAGAGTCTGAGCGAGGACGATATAGAATGAGAGGATCGAGAGGAAACACCCGCCACCTTCCCCCTCCTCTTCCTCATGTGGACCCCTCCTTCCATGACGACCTGCTAACGCCTCGGCCTCCATCACTCCGGCTGACGTCCATCAC
The DNA here is from genome assembly GCF_015220745.1 of Sebastes umbrosus. NCBI lineage: Eukaryota > Metazoa > Chordata > Actinopteri > Perciformes > Sebastidae > Sebastes > Sebastes umbrosus. Next base: position 16,305,216 of record NC_051271.1, read on the forward strand.
TTCCCATCAAGGCGTCCTAAAGGGAATTAGTTTTTTATTCCTGGTTTATCCATGACAGTAGTGTTTGTTTTTTTTACTTAAATTACCCGTTTTGGGGTATAAAGAGTATCTGGATCATAATGGCCAGAGAATTACAAGAGCCCGTCCCCGCTCCACCATCATTAGGTATGTTCTCATTAACTGGACTGGGTGTTAACATGAATCCGTTCCTTCCCTCAGGGTGGTGTAGCACGCATCCTGACAGCATCATGTACCAGGTTTACACTGTCTGACAACCATCTTCATGGTTATTATGATATCAGTCGTAGAAAGTGACACAAACAGGAATCTTCTCTCTGCTCGGATGCTTCACAAAGTATTTATTGTTTTATGTTATCAGTCGTCTTTCTGTTCAGTCTCAACTAAACACTTTTTAAAAAGTGATTTTTGTTCATTTTAAGAGGACGATCCTCTTTAGGAAAGACAAAATAAAAAATGTGAACAAACTATGAAGTTGTCTTGTGAGTTTATTTGATTAGGTCAACATCCTGAGCTTTCGTGCTTGTCGCTGTGCACGGGTCAACGCTCGCAATCTAGTGACCAAACATTATTAAAATAAGCATCCTACAACAGTTTGTGTGACTTTGTGCCCAGCAGCTCTTCATTTCTGTACCTGTGATTTTAGAGACCAAAGAGATGTAACCCACCTGATGAATAAGTATACACTGGACTAGTATAACCTAGATTGGTAGAGAGGAATAATGAACAGGAATCGGACACCACAATGAGTAAGCAGAACACAGAATTAAGTTTAAAGGAAAATGATTGTATTGACACAGAATAAATTCACAATTACTGCCGGCATTCAGTTTTGTTCAGTTTGAAATGTATATTGAACTGGGTGCACCCTAAAAAAATAAAAGTAATCCCCAAAATAAAATGTTCAGATCCAATTGTCTTTTGAGGTCCTTCCTCACAGTCCTACCACACTGACAGCAAGGCAGATGAAAGTTGAAAGCGCTCCTCAATCCAAGTGCTCAGCACGGGTAGCTCGCCATCCCCCTCGTCAGGGAGAGATTCCAATCCAAATCCGGAGTTCAAGGGTATCCAGAAAACCTAGCCTGTGTAAAATAACACGGCTTATATAGCAATATATGCAAATCTATCCAAGCTCTTAACTGTACAGTTTAATTTTATCAATATCAACATATAATATAACTGTTCAATGCTTAACCCATAAATGTAGGATAACTGTTGCATCACAATATTAACTTGCATCATAATATTAACACATGAAATATGTCAACCTCACTATTATTATAAACCACTCAATAGTAAAGTGTAAACAACACTATTAAATGACTATTTAATAATTGTGAACCCATTTGAGTTGTAGATTATTATGCAAACAACCTACAGTTTAAACATTAAATACTCACTATATGTGAATATTGTGAGTAAGGCAATGTGAATACTTTCCCTGTCACAACACTGACACCTTGCGTTGATGCACACAAGCAGCACAGGGATGAACAGAATCAAGCTAATCTCATAACCCATGAAATTCAGCTAAATAATCCCTCTCTGTCCACACAATGTAAATAACACACACATATTACACATACATATTTCTTTCTGCCTCTATCACCAAAGAAATACAAAATATAATTTTAGAATACAACTCAGTGGCAAAATATTTCGCTATGCCAGCTCACAGAGCATTTGATTAGTGTTGCCATGTCGCTGTGCTCTTCATTTCTGTACCTGTAATTTTAGAGACCAAAGAGACGTCCCAGAAACTACAGTAAAGATCTTCTCCTCCACAGAGATTCATCCACAGCAGGTCAAGACTAAACTTCCTGTTTCACTACTGCGTCACTTTTTCTTTATCATTTCTTCAAAGAAATAACTGCGTTATGACTCAAATTGTTTTCGTCGCTGGTCAGTCCTGCTTTGCCTGGAATCCCACAATGCTTTGCGATACACTGGTGTCCCAAAGAAAACAGCATTAATGGAACAGTTCAACATTTTAGGAAATATGTTTATTCGCTTTCTTGCCGAGTGTTAGACGAGAAGATCAATAACACTCACGTCTGTATGTTAAATATGAAGCTACAGCCAGGATGTGGTTAGCCTAGCTTAGCATAAACACTGGAAGCAGGGGGAAACTGCTAGCCTGGCTCTGTCTAAAGTTTAAAAACACACCTGTCAACACCTCTAAAGCTCACTTATTAACATATTGTGTGTAGATTGTTTAATGTGTATACAAACAGAAATGTAAAAACTACACTTTGTGGTTTTAGTTGTATGTTAGAAGTGAAAGGACGAAGAGTCTGAACTCACCACAGTTCTGATCTGATCCATTTGTCTCTGGAAGTGATTCTTCGTATGTTTTACGGAGATGAATCTCAGTGAAAGAGCTCCAACACATCACTACTGTCTGTGTCTCCGTTTTAATTTGATTTATGATGTGCATTCAGAAACTACACAGATTTACAAGTTTTGCTGGAAAATTAGATTTGCATTCAGCAAAGAACTACCATTGTACAACGAATTCTGACAAAATTAAAGAACGTATTTATTTTAACACAATAACGGGAACACCAGACAATATAATCTGATACAACAAGTAAAAAGTTATATGTTTGGATCCACCATCTCTCCTCAGTCAGTTTTATTCTTCTGCTTCTCCTTCTTCACCGACCTCTTCACCTGCCCTCCAGTTTGGTGGCGTTCAGTTCCAACGCCAGCTGCACTGAGTCAGCGCTCTGCGACAGGAAGACAAACCGGTACAATACCACAAACTCTCACATAAAACCTGGTATATAAATAACAGCCATGTGAAGCACTAACACATGCCAGGTGGAAAATATTCTGAAGACATTAATTAGTTATTCATCATTATGCTCTCCATCACTGTAGGATAAAAAACGTGGATTACAGGAAACACAATGTATTTTTCATGAAATACAACTTATGTGTAAACCAGGCTTTTCTGTTTAGTGTTTGGTGCTCAAGTCATTGCTTACTCAGGCTTTGTGTTCAACAACTAGTTTATTTACAGTTTTTATTTAACAATCACATATTTACAGATTTCTTTGACTCAATAGCCATCTTACCAGTATTCACAAAACAAATAAAAAGGGACCAGTAATTAATTATACCACATTTCACACAAAATAGAAAATTCTATTAGCATCTATTCTCTTAATTAATTTTCACCATTAACTTTTTATGCCCACTATAATTAAATGACATCCTGTATTCTGTAGACACTATAGGGATGTAATAGGCCTTACTTACCTTAACTTTGTTTTGGTAGCATTTCATTTTACAGGTCTGCAAAATTCATGGTAATTCGGTGATAATTAGCAAGTAACCTATTTGAAATTTCTTTGAAATTATTGTTACATAGAAATGTATCGAAAAATTATTTTAATATAAACATTTATTTAATAAACATTTATATTTAATAATTATATGGTAAAGAGCATATAATGGTTAAAATAGGGCCCTTAGGCTTGAGAAGCGGCTGTGTGCTGCTCTTCATTAGAGGTGGTGAACCCAAACTAATAGAAGACACTTCTGATCAGACACAAATCTCACCATCATGTGACTTATTGTCTACACAAATTTAACCTGATAGCTAATGTCATGATTCAGGGAGTTTTTAAAGAAATTTTAAATAAATTATTTGCTAATTATTATCTATTTATCAGCAGACATGGAAATAAAGCGAATCAATTAACTTTGTATTCTTTTCCTGGAAATGTATTAAATAAATTACCGGCTATTCGGAAATAGCGGAATACAATTATTAAATAATGTTTATAATAAAGTAATTTTTTATACATTTTGAGGTAAATATTGGGGTAATTTGGCAGTAATTCCAAAGAAATTTCTAATAGGTTACTTGCTAATTATCACCTTATTACCATGAAATTTGCAGACCTTTAAAGTGAAGTGTTGCCCTTTTTAAAAAAAAAAGATTATTGGGGCACTTTCACCTTTATTTGAGGACAGTGTTAAAATGGGGGGGCGGAGAGGTACCAAGGTCTGAATCAAACCCGGTAAATGGAGGTTATACAGTATTGTATACGCTGTAACCACTCGGCTAACAAGGTTTAACAGGGTTTTAAATAGATATTCTCCACATAACGAGGGTCATGATGCAGGGTTGAAGACATGAATGCGTCAAAGCAATGTGTTGGCTATGTAGAAAACAAGATGTAAACTCTAATGTGTTGTCATTAATGTGTACATGTTCCCTTGAATGAAAAAAAAATCAATACATGAAATAAGATAAGTTATTAATTTACTCCAACAGGAGAGATGATCAGAGGGGCAGAGTTTTTACCACCATTATGAAGATAAGGACTGAAGTATGGGAAGAGTTTCTCAGTGAAGCAGCAGCCAGTAAAGGAGTAGATAAGAGCTGCAGCATCTACGTCATAAAAGGAGACCAAACCCTCCTCATAATCCACAAACACCCCCACCTTCTGAGGCCGAGACTTCAGAGACAGACTGACTGAAGGAACATCAAGAGCTTCATACTCATTTCCATTTCTCAAAAATATAGTCCAGTAACCGTCCTCAGGGGTCAGTGAGATGTCTCCCTTCCTGTTGATCGACTCTCTGGCCACTCCTAAGTCCCATTTAGTCTTTCCTTTAACTTGAACCTCAAAGTAAAATCTGCCTGAAGAAAAACTCTGCTTTCCTAAAACACAAGCACAATCAGAAAATCTTTCTGGGTTGTCTGGGAGATTCTTCCTCACATCACCATGATTCACTTGTTTCCCATCATAAGACAGGATGAGTTTAGGATGAGCTGTATGAGGATCAAGAGTCACATCTACTGCATACTGCTGGACCCTCTTCAGCTCTGACTCAGCGACCAGCTTCTTCATCTCTTTACTGAGTGTCTCCTCCAGCTGAGCCACAGCTTTCACCACAGTCCCCTCATATGATGGACGGACGCTGACCTCTGTCCAGTCCTTGGTGGGTGGAGCAGCTTTCAGGGACTGGACACTCTGGAGAAGATGGAGATGGTCTTCAGAGCGTGAGAGCTGCTCCACTTCAGTCCTTCTCTTCGTCAGCTCAGAGATTTCCTGTTCCAGCTCTTTGATGAAAGCTTCGGCCTGTTTTTCTGTTGTTTTCTGCTTCTCTTTGATCGTGTCGATGAGATAGGCCTGGCCTCTCTCAACAGACTCCTTCAGAGCAGTAAAGACCTGAACACCTTCTGCTATCTCTCTGTCTGCATTTTCCTCACTGAGGTCAACTGAGTGTTTGATCTCCTGAATCTTCAGTCGTCTCTTCTGGATCATCTGCTGGATTTCAGCCTCTGTCTTCCCCAGCTCGGCCGTCTTTCCTTCATATTCTTCTTTCAGAGGAACGACATCATGCATCTTGTGGTCTAAAACATGACAGAGCATGCAGACACATGTCTGGTCGGTCTTACAGAACAGCTCCAGAGGTTTATCGTGCTTCATACACATCCTGCCTTCCAGGTTCTCCACAGGGTCGATCAGCTGATGTCTTTTCAGCCCTGACATTGTCAGATGAGGCTCCAGGTGAGTCTCACAGTAGGAGGCCAGACACACCAGGCAGGACTTCAGGGCCTTCAGTTTGGTTCCAGTGCAGACGTCACAAGGAACTTCTCCTGGTTTGGACACTTCTTGCTCTGAGCTGCTGCTGCTGGTTTTCTGTTGAGCTGACTGTCTGAACTGAACAACCATCTCAGAGATGAAAGTGTTGACGTGCAGTTCAGGTCTTGTGTTGAAAACCTTTTTACACATCGGACACAGGTACCTGTCACTAGTATTCCAGTGTTCATTGATGCAGTTTTTGCAGAAGTTGTGTCCACATGGTATAGTGACTGGATCAGTAAACACATCCAGACAGATGGAGCACAGAAACTGATCTTCAGATTGCAGATTGCTGGCAGCAGCCATATCTACACACATAGTGAAAGAAAACAAACACATGTGATTACTGTTCTTTTAAGTATAACATATGATATTAGGTAAAGTAATTATGAATTATATATCCTGTGTTTTGACTTGAAATGAGCCGCAAGCAACCAAAACCATTTAAGCCCTGTTGACAAGCTCAAGCTTGCTACTCTGGCAAAATGGCACCTAATATATCCATAACATGTTGTGTAGACCAATTTGTATTGAAGAATAACACTGCTAACAAAGCTCTGCTTACTTGATGACAAACACATTGTATTTCCTCTATAGCTGCTTCACATTAAAAGCCTCCTGCTGGTTTCTGCTGGAAAGCTTTTAATATGAAACAGCTAGAGGAAATAGAGGAAGCAGTATGTAGGAAGCGATCAGTAAACAGTAATAATAGCAGGAAAGTACGAGTGAAACTAAACTCCAAACCACCAAGACTCAGTTAAAAGTTACTTAAGTCCTGAGAACTGACACAGAGAGACTGTTTAAATCTGTTAAAGTGGGCTACTGTTTAGAGGACCTGAAGACAAACAGTCATAGTTCAGTATGAAATGAAAAGAGTGGAGCTTCCTGCCTGAGTAGAGTTGAAGTTTTGTTTTAATCCTGGTTGTTCAAAGTGTAAATATTATCAGCTGTACTCACCAGTGTTTGGCAGAGACTCTGCTGTGTTGTTGAGAAACACCTGATGAACTCAGTTTGAATTTTCTTTGAGAGAGAAACAGAGACTTGCGTGGCTGCCACTCTGACAAACTTCACTCTCGTTTCTGCAGTGTGACGTTGAAGCTCTGGTTTTTGTAGTGTTGCTCCGCCTCTCACTGCAGCTCTGTTGGTTTTGTTTCCTCCCTCTGATTTACACAGTTATTGGGAAATAGCAGGTTTTCTCTGGTTAATATGGAGCAAAGGTGGTGATATACCTAACAGGTAGGAGGAGTAAGGCATGTTAAAAGGTGTTTCTTATCTTTATTATGTTGAAACTTTAAGGTGCCTCAGATTTACTTTAACCAGAAGAGTTTAGTTTATTTGACACAAGAGAGACGTCACACATATCTGTAACATGTCAATAACACAATAAGACTTATTTACATCATGGTCATTGATATCAAGGCAACATACTGACACCAAATCAAACAACAAATACAATCTGTAAGAAAATCAGAACATCAGGAAATATAAATGTATATACATACAATTTAACTATAGGCCTTTTCAGACATGGAATATGTAACATTGTGAGTTAAAAATATCATGATAAAAAAAGAAGAGTGTTTTTTCTCATTGCATCACTCATGGATTTTGACGCTGGAATTAAAACAATCACAAATTTCTAAAATCCTGTTTTCACTGTCATTATGACATATTGAGTGTAGATTGATGAGGGGAAAAAGTAAATGTAAATTATAATCTGCTTATATGATCAACTTGACCCAGACAGACGTGATCACTGTAAGCGGTTTGTGGGTAGCCGACTGAACCAGAGTTGGTGATTGTTGGAAAGACTAACAAAGACGGTTTTGATGCGTTTTACTTTGTTTGTGTCGACTTTGACTGAAGTGTGTTTTACGATGCTCCGCCGCTAGAACAGTTGATTCGCCCAGTTGAAACTACAGCAGCGGAGGGCCACACACACAAACATACACCTAATGTAGGCCTATAGCTACATGTTGCAAAATGACTTTTACTCTACCAGGAAACATTCATCACTTGACATGACTGTCTGTCTGAGTCATTCCATTCAACCATAAAATATGCAGGTTGTGCAACGAACTGGCAACCATTAAATTCAAGTGAAAGCAATGGAACGGAGGAGGGAAACTGTGACATCTAGTGGCTGAATGTTATCAATGTTTTCAATAGCACCTTTAACATTATTAAAAGGAAAAACAGCAAATCTTCAACTCTGTGAAGCTGCAACCATGAAATGTTTTTACATGAAATATGACTTAAACCATCAAAATAATGAATCCATTAATATTCTGTTGCTCTACTAATTAAATAATCGTTCAGTTTTTTACTTGTATAAAGTGTTGGGTAGTATAATCTAGAACAAAACATATTATTTTATAAACTTTTTGTATGTTTTGTCATAGTCAAGTCAGCACACTGACACACTGACAGCTGTTGTTGCCTGTTGGGTTTGAGTTTGCCATGTTATGATTTGAGCATATATTTTTTATGCTGAATGCAGTACCTGTGAGGGTTTCTGGACAATATCTGTCATTGTTTTGTGTTGTTAATTGATTTCCAAAAAATAAATATATACCTACATTTGCATAAAGCAGCATATTTGCCCACTCCCATGTTGATAAGAGAATTAAATGATTGAAAAATCTCCCTTTAAGATACATTTTGAACAGATAAAAAAATTTATGATTCATTTATGATTCATTTATGATTAATTGCGATTAAATATTTTAATCGATTGACAGCCCTGATTAATATCTCTACGTCCACTGGATTCAAATGGAGGCTCTGCCTCTTATTGACCTGTTGCCATGGTGAATCGTAGTATCAGAGCTCCATTGATGATGGCTTTTTATGTTCAGGTTCAACCTACTCAGAGTTGATTAAACTGACTCTGATCAGCTGTTCTGAAAGCGAAAACTCAGAGTTTCCCTCCTCAGGATTAGTCAACTCAGAGTTCAGGTTTAGGCTCAGAGTTTGTTAAACCTGCTTTCTGAAGCGAGGCCGTGTTCTCCACACAGAAACAACAACAAGTTTAAAATCACACAGTATCAATAAAACAAGAAAAGGTAAAACAAGCCAGTTTGTTCTCTGCTTTCTGTCCTGCAGCGTATTGTGAGTGCACAGAGTCTGAGCGAGGACGATATAGAATGAGAGGATCGAGAGGAAACACCCGCCACCTTCCCCCTCCTCTTCCTCATTGGACCCCTCCTTCCATGACGACCTGCTAACGCCTCGGCCTCCATCACTCCGGCCGACGTCCATCACTTCCCATCAAGGCGTCCTAAAGGGAATTAGTTTTTTATTCCTGGTTTATCCATGACAGTAGTGTTTGTTTTTTTTACTTAAATTACCCGTTTTGGGGTATAAAGAGTATCTGGATCATAACGGCCAGAGAATTACAAGAGCCCGTCCCCGCTCCACCATCATTAGGTATGTTCTCATTAACTGGACTGGGTGTTAACATGAATCCGTTCCTTCCCTCAGGGTGGTGTAGCACGCATCCTGACAGCATCATGTACCAGGTTTACACTGTCTGACAACCATCTTCATGGTTATTATGATATCAGTCGTAGAAAGTGACACAAACAGGAATCTTCTCTCTGCTCGGATGCTTCACAAAGTATTTATTGTTTTATGTTATCGGTCGTCTTTCTGTTCAGTCTCAAATAAACACTTTTTAAAAAGTGATTTTTGTTCATTTTAAAGAGGACGATCCTCTTTAGGAAAGACAAAATAAAAAATGTGAACAAACTATGAAGTTGTCTTGTGAGTTTATTTGATTAGGTCAACATTATGAGCTTTCGTGCTTGTCGCTGTGCACGGGTCAACGCTCGCAATCTAGTGACGAAACATTATTAAAATAAGCATCCTACAACAGTTTGTGTGACTTTGTGCCCAGCAGCTCTTCATTTCTGTACCTGTAATTTTAGAGACCAAAGAGACGTCCCAGAAACTACAGTAAAGATCTTCTCCTCCACAGAGATTCATCCACAGCAGGTCAAGACTAAACTTCCTGTTTCACTACTGCGTCACTTTTTCTTTATCATTTCTTCAAAGAAATAACTGCGTTTTGACTCAAATTGTTTTCGTCGCTGGTCAGTCCTGCTTTGCCTGGAATTCCACAATGCTTTGCGATACACTCGTGTCCCAAAGAAAACAGCATTAATGGAACAGTTCAACATTTTAGGAAATATGTTTTATTCGCTTTCTTGCTGAGTGTTAGACGAGAAGATCAATAACACTCACGTCTGTATGTTAAATATGAAGCTACAGCCAGGATGTGGTTAGCCTAGCTTAGCATAAACACTGGAAGCAGGGGGAAACTGCTAGCCTGGCTCTGTCTAAAGTTTAAAAACACACCTGCCAACACCTCTAAAGCTCACTTATTAACATATTGTGTGTAGATTGTTTAATGTGTATACAAACAGAAATGTAAAAACTGCACTTTGTGGTTTTAGTTGTATGTTAGAAGTGAAAGGACGAAGAGTCTAAACTCATCACAGTTCTGATCTGATCCATTTGCCTCTGGAAGTGATTCTTCGTATGTTTTACGGAGATGAATCTCAGTGAAAGAGCTCCAACACATCACTACTGTCTGTGTCTCCGTTTTAATATGATTTATGATGTGCATTCAGAAACTACACAGATTTACAAGTTTTGCTGTAAAATTAGATTTGCATTCAGCAAAGAACTACCATTGTACAACGAATTCTGACAAAATTAAAGAACGTATTTATTTTAACACAATAACGGGAACACCGGACAATATAATCTGATACAACAGGTAAAAAGTTATAAATGGTGTATTTTTTATATCATTCAGTTTCTTCTTCTGTCCTTTACTTTTTACTCTTTGTTTGGATCCACCATCTCTCCTCAGTCAGTTTTATTCTTCTGCTTCTCCTTCTTCACCGACCTCTTCACCTGCCCTCCAGTTTGGTGGCGTTCAGTTCCAACGCCAGCTGCACTGAGTCGGTGCTCCGTGATAGGAAGACAAACCGGTACAATACCACAAACTCTCACATAAAACCTGGTATATAAATAACAGCCATGTGAAGCACTAACACATGCCAGGTGGAAAATATTCTGAAGACATTATTTATTATTATTCATCATTATGCTCTCCATCACTGTAGGATAAAAATGTGGATTACAGGAAACACAATGTATTTCTCATGAAACACAGTTTATGTGTAAACCAGGCTTTTCTGTTTAGTGTTTGGTGCTCAAGACACTGCTTACTCAGGATTTGTGTTCAACAACTAGTTTATTGACAGTTTTTATTTAACAATCACATATTTACAGATTTCTTTGACTCAATAGCCATCTTACCAGTATTCACAAAACAAATAAAAAGGACCAGTAATTAATTATACCACATTTCACACAATATCGAAAATTCTATTAGCATCTATTCTCTTAATTAACTTTCACCATTAACTTTTTCTGCCCACTTTAAATAAATGACATACTGTATTCTGTAGACACTATAGGGATGTAATAGGCCTTACTTACCTTAACTTTTTTTGGTAGCACTTCATTTTACAGGTCTGCAAATTACATGGTAATTAGGTGATAATTAGCAAGTAACCTATTTGAAATTTCTTTGAAATTATTGTTACATAAAAATGTATCGAAAATTACTTTAATATAAACATTTATTTAATAAACATTTATATTTAATAATTATACGCTAAAAGAGCATATAATGGTTAAAATAGGGCCCTAAGGCTTGAGAAGCGGCTGTGTACTGCACTTCATTGGAGGTGGAAAACCAAAACTAATAGAAGACACTCCTGATCAGACACAAATCTCACCATCATGTGACTTATTGTCTACACAAATGTAACCTGGTAGCTAATGTCATGATTCAGGGAGTTTTTAAAGAAATTTCAAATAAATGATTTGCTAATTATTATATGTTTACCAGCAGACATGGAAATAAAGCATATCAATTAACTTTGTATTCTTTTCCTGGAAATGTATTAAATAAATTACCGGCTATTGTGAAATAGCGGAATATAATCATTAAATATTGTTAATAACAAAGTAATTTTTGATCATTTTTTAGGTAAATATTGGGGTAATTTGGCAGTAATTCCAAAGAAATTTCAAATAGGTTACTTGCTAATTATCACCTAATTACCATGAAATTTGCAGACCTGTAAAATGAAGTGTTGCTATTTAAAAAAAAAAAAGATATTTGGGGCACTTTCACCTTTATTTGAGGACAGTGTTAAAATGGGGGGGCGGAGAGGTACCAAGGCCGGAATCAAACCCAGGACATGGCTGTTATACAATATTGTATACGCTGTAACCACTCGGCTACCAAGGTTTAACAGGGTTTTAAATAGATATTCTCCTCATAACGAGGGTCATGATGCAGGGTTGAAGACATGAATGCATCAAATCAATGTGTTTGGCTATGTAGAAAATAAGATGTAAACTCTGACGTGTTGTCATTAATGTGTACATGTTCCCTTGAATGAAAAAAAAATCAAAAAAAAGAAATAAGATAAGTTATTAATTTACTCCAACAGGAGAGATGATCAGACGGGCAGAGTTTTTACCACCTCTATTAAGATCAGGACTAAAGTATGGGAAGAGTTTCTCAGTGAAGCAGCAGCCAGTAAAGGAGTAGATAAGAGCTGCAGCATCTACGTCATAAAAGGAGACCAGACCCTCCTCATAATCCACAAACACCCCCACCTTCTGAGGCCGAGACTTCAGAGAGAGACTGACTGGAGGGTCATCAAGAGCTTCATATTCTTTTCCATTTCTCAACCATATAGTCCAGTTACCATCCTGAGGGCTCAGTTTGATGTCTCCCTTCCTGTTGATCGACTCTCTGGCCACTCCTAAAGACCATTTAGTCTTTCTTTTAACTTGAACCTCAAAGTAAAATCTGCCTGAAGAGAAACTCTGCTTTCCTAAAACACAAACACCATTAGAAAATCTCTCTGGGTTGTTTGGGAGATTCTTCCTCACATCCCCATGATTCACTTGTTTCCCATCATCAGACAGGATGAGTTGAGGATGAGCTGTATCAGGATCAAGTGTCACATCCACTGCATACTGCTGGACCCTCTTCAGCTCAGCCTCAGCGACCAGCTTCTTCATCTCTTTACTGAGTGTCTCCTCCAGCTGAGCCACAGCTTTCACCACAGTCCCCTCATATGATGGATGGACGCTGACCTCTGTCCAGTCCTTGGTGGATGGAGCAGCTTTCAGGGACTGGACACTCTGGAGAACATGGAGATGGTCTTCAGAGCGTGAGAGCTGCTCCACTTCAGTCCTTCTCTTTGTCAGCTCAGAGATTTCCTGTTCCAGCTCTTTGATGAAAGCTTCGGCCTGTTTTTCTGTTGTTTTCTGCTTCTCTTTGATCGTGTTGATGAGATTGGCCTGACCTCTCTCAACAGACTCCTTCAGAGCAGTGAAGACCTGAACACCTTCTGCTATCTCTCTGTCTGCATCTTCCTCACTGAGGTCAACTGAGTGTTTGATCTCCTGAATCTTCAGTCGTCTCTTCTGGATCATCTGCTGGATTTCAGCCTCTGTCTTCCCCAGCTCGGCCTTCTTTCCTTCATATTCATCTTTCAGAGGAACAAACTCATGTGTCTTGTGGTCTAAAATGGGGCAGAGCATGCAGACACATGTCTGGTCGGTCTTACAGAACAGCTCCAGAGGTTTATCGTGCTTCATACACATCCTGCCTTCCAGGTTCTCCACAGGGTCGATCAGCTGATGTCTTTTCAGGCCTGACATTGTCAGATGAGGCTCCAGGTGAGTCTCACAGTAGGAGGCCAGACACACCAGGCAGGACTTCAGGGCCTTCAGTTTGGTTCCAGTGCAGACGTCACAGGGAACTTCTCCTGGTTTGGACACTTGTTGCTCTGAGCTGCTGCTGCTGGTTTTCTGTTGAGCTGACTGTCTGAACTGAACAACCATCTCAGAGATGAATGTGTTGACCCTCAAATCAGGTCTTATGGTAAAAGCCTCTTTACACATGGGACACTGGCACCTGCCACTAGTATTCCAGTGTTCCGTGATGCAGTTCTTGCAGAAGTTGTGTCCACATGGTGTACTGACTGGATCAGTGAACACATCCAGACAGATGGAGCACAGAAACTGATCTTCAGATCGCAGATAGTTTGCAGCAGCCATATCTACACACATAGTGAAAGAAAACAAACAAATGTGATTACTGTTCTTTTAAGTATAACATATGATATTAGGTAAAGTAATTATGAATTATATATCCTGTGTTTTGACTTGCAATGAGCCGCGAGCAACCAAAACCATTTAAGCCGTGTTGACAAGCTCAAGCTTGCTGCTCTGGCAAAATGGCACCTAATATATCCATAACATGTTGTGTAGACCAATTTGTAATGAAGAATAACACTGCTAACAAAGCTCTGCTTACTTGATGACAAACACATTGTATTTCCTCTATAGCTGCTTCACATTAAAAGCCTCCTGCTGGTTCTCTGCTGGAAAGCTTTTAATATGAAACAGCTAGAGGAAATAGAGGAAGCAGTATGTAGGAAGCGATCAGTAAACAGTAATAATAGCAGGAAAGTAGGAGTGAAACTAAACTCCAAACCACCAAGACTCAGTTCAGAGTTACTTAAGTCCTTAGAACTGACACAGAGAGACTGTTTAAAGCTGTTAAAGTGGGCTACTGTTTAGAGGACCTGAAGACAAACAGTCATAGTTCAGTATGAAATGAAAAGAGTGGAACTTCCTGCCTGAGTAGAGCTGAAGTTTTGTGTTAATCCTGGTTGTTGAAAGTGTAAATATTATCAGCTGTACTCACCAGTGTTTGGCAGAAACTCTGCTGTGTTGTTGAGAAACACCTGATGAACTCAGTTTGAATCTTCTTTCAGAGAGAAACAGAGACTTGCGTGGCTGCCACTCTGACAAACTTTACTTCATTTCTGCAGTGTGAAGTTGAAGATCTCGTTTTTCTAGTGTTGCTCCACCTATCACTGCAGCTCTGTTGGTTTTGTTTCCTCCCTCTGATTTACACGGTTATTGGGAAATACCAGGTTCTCTCTGGTTAATATGGAGCAAAGGTGGTGATATACCTAACAGGTAGGAGGAGTAAGGCATGTTAAAAGGTGTTTCTTATCTTTATTATGTTGAAACTTTAAGGTGCTTCAGATTTACTTTAACCAGAAGAGTTTAGTTTATTTGACAAAAGAGAGACGTCACACATATCTGTAACATGTCAATAACACAATAAGACCTTTTTCCATCATGGTCATTGATATCAAGGCAACATACTGACATCAAATCAAACAACAAATACAATCTGTATCATCAACAAGAAAATCAGAACATCAGGAAATAAAAATGTATATACATACAATTTAACTATAGGCCTTTTCAGACATGGAATATGTAACATTGTGAGTTAAAAATATCATGATAAAAAAGAAGAAGAGTGTTTTTTCTCATTGCATCACTCATGGATTTTGAAGCTGGAATTAAAACAATCACAGTCATTATGACATATTGAGTGTAGATTGATGAGGGGAAAAAGTGAATATAAATAATCATCTGCTTATATGATCAATTTGACCCAGACAGACGTGATCACTGTAAGCGGTTTGTGGGTAGCCGACTGAACCAGAGTTGGTGATTGTTGGAAAGACTAACAAAGACGGTTTTGATGAGTTTTATTTTGTTTGTGTCGACTTTGACTGAAGTGTGTTTTACGGTGCTCCGCCGCTAGAACAGTTGATTCTCCCAGTTGAAACTACAGCAGCGGAGGGCCACACACACAAACATACACCTAACGTAGGCCTATAGCTACATGTTGCAAAATGACTTTTACTCTACCAGGAAACATTCATCACTTGACATGACCGTCTGTCTGAGTCATTCCATTCAACCATAAAATATGCAGGTTGTGCAACGAACTGGCAACCATTAAATTCAAGTGAAAGCAATGGAACGGAGGAGGGAAAGTGTGACATCTAGTGGCTGAATGTTATCAATGTTTTCAATAGCACCTTTAACATTATTAAAAGGAAAAACAGCAAATCTTCAACTCTGTGAAGCTGGAACCATGAAATGTTTTTACATGAAATATGACTTAAACCATCAAAATAATGAATCCATTAGTTTTATGTTGCTCTACTAATTAACTAATCGTTCAGTTTGTACTTGTATAAAGTGTTGGGTAGTATAATCCAGAACAAAAAAAATCATATTTTATAAACTTTTTGTATGTTTTGTCATAGTCAAGTCAGCACACTGACACACTGACATCTGGTGTTGCCTGTTGGGCTTGAGTTTGCCATGTTATGATTTGAGCATATATATTTGTTATGCTAAATGCAGTACCTGTGAGGGTTTCTGGACAATATCTGTCATTGTTTTGTGTTGTTAATTGACATCCAAAAATAAATGTATCCATACATTTGCATAAAGCAAGCATATTTGCCCACTCCCATGTTGATAAGAGGATTAAATGATTGACAAATCTCCCTTTAAGATACATTTTGAACAGATAAAAAAATGTATGATTAATTTGTGATTCATTGTGATTAAATATTTTAATTGATTGACAGCCCTGATTAATATCTCTACATCCACTGGATTAAAATGGAGGCTCTGCCTCTTATTGACCTGTTGCCATGGTGAATCGTAGTATCAGAGCTCCATTGATGATGGCTTTTTATGTTCAGGTTCAACCTACTCAGAGTTGATTAAACTGACTCTGATCAGCTGTTCTGAAAGCGAAAACTCAGAGTTTCCCTCCTCAGGATTAGTCAACTCAGAGTTCAGGTTTACGCTTAGACAAGAGCCCGTCCCCGCTCCACCATCATTAGGTATGTTCTCATTAACTGGACTGGGTGTTAACATGAATCCGTTCCTTCCCTCAGGGTGGTGTAGCACGCATCCTGACAGCATCATGTACCAGGTTTACACTGTCTGACAACCATCTTCATGGTTATTATGATATCAGTCGTAGAAAGTGACACAAACAGGAATCTTCTCTCTGCTCGGATGCTTCACAAAGTATTTATTGTTTTATGTTATCAGTCGTCTTTCTGTTCAGTCTCAACTAAACACTTTTTAAAAAGTGATTTTTGTTCATTTTAAAGAGGACGATCCTCTTTAGGAAAAACAAAATAAAAAATGTGAACAAACTATGAAGTTGTCTTGTGAGTTTATTTGATTAGGTCAACATTATGAGCTTTCGTACTTGTCGCTGTGCACGGGTCAACGCTCGCAATCTAGTGACCAAACATTATTAAAATAAGCATCCTACAACAGTTTGTGTGACTTTGTGCCCAGCAGCTCTTCATTTCTGTACCTGTAATTTTAGAGACCAAAGAGACGTCCCAGAAACTACAGTAAAGATCTCCTCCTCCACAGAGATTCATCCACAGCAGGTCAAGACTAAACTTCCTGTTTCACTACTGCGTCACTTTTTCTTTATCATTTCTTCAAAGAAATAACTGCGTTTCGACTCAAATTGTTTTCGTCGCTGGTCAGTCCTGCTTTGCCTGGAATCCCACAATGCTTTGCAATACACTCGTGTCCCAAAGAAAACAGCATTAATGGAACAGTTCAACATTTTAGGAAATATGTTTATTCGCTTTCTTGCTGAGTGTTAGACGAGAAGATCAATAACACTCACGTCTGTATGTTAAATATGAAGCTACAGTCAGGATGTGGTTAGCCTAGCTTAGCACAAACACTGGAAGCAGGGTGAAACTGCTAGCCTGGCTCTGTTTAAAGTTTAAAAACACACCTGCCAACACCTCTAAAGCTCACTTATTAACATATTGTGTGTAGATTGTTTAATGTGTATACAAACAGAAATGTAAAAACTGCACTTTGTGGTTTTAGTTGTATGTTAGAAGTGAAAGGACGAAGAGTCTGAACTCACCACAGTTCTGATCTGATCCATTTGTCTCTGGAAGTGATTCTTCGTATGTTTTACAGAGATGAATCTCAGTGAAAGAGCTCCAACACATCACTACTGTCTGTGTCTCTGTTTTAATTTGATTTATGATGTGCATTCAGAAACTACACAGATTTACAAGTTTTGCTGTAAAATTAATTTTGCATTCAGCGAAGAACTACCATTGTACAACGAATTCTGACAAAATTAAAGAACGTATTTATTTTAACACAATAACGGGAACACCGGACAATATAATCTGATACAACAGGTAAAAAGTTATAAATGGTGTATTTTCTATTATTATTTATTTAGTCTGGGATTCTATTTATTTATTCTATTTTGGCTTCAGTTTCTTCTTCTGTCCTTTACTTTTTACTCTTTGTTTGGATCCACCATCTCTCCTCAGTCAGTTTTATTCTTCTGCTTCTCCTTCTTCACCGACCTCTTCACTTGCCCTCCAGTTTGGTGGCGTTCAGTTCCAAAGCCAGCTGCACTGAGTCGGCGCTCTGTGACAGGAAGACAAACAGGTACAATACCACAAACTCTCACATAAAACCTGGTATATAAATAACAGACATGTGAAGCACTAACACATGCCAGGTGGAAAATATTCTGAAGACATTATTTACATTCATCATTATGCTCTCCATCACTGTAGGATAAAAAACGTGGATTACAGGAAACACAATGTATTTCTCATGAAATACAACTTATGTGTAAACCAGGCGTTTCTGTTTAGTGTTTGGTGCTCAAGTCACTGCTTACTCAGGCTTTGTGTTCAACAACTAGTTTATTTACAGTTTTTATTCAACAATCACATATTTACAGATTTCTTTGACTCAATAGCCATCTTACCAGTATTCACAAAACAAATAAAAAGTGACCAGTAATTAATTATACCACATTTCACACAAAATAGAAAATTCTATTAGCAATTATTCTCTTAATTAACTATATCCATTAACTTTTTATGCCCACTATAATTAAATGACATACTGTATTCTGTAGACACTATAGGGATGTAATAGGCCTTACTTATCTTAACTTTGTTTTGGTAGCACTTCATTTTACAGGTCTGCAAATTTCATGGTAATTAGGTGATAATTAGCAAGTAACCTATTTGACATTTCTTTGGTATTACTGCCAAATTACCCCAATATTTACCTCAAAATTGATCGAAAATCAATTTATTATAAACATTTATTTAATAAACATTTATATTTAATAATTATACGTTAAAATAGGATATAATCATGTTAAAATGGGGGGGCGGAGAGGTCCCAAGGCTGGAATCAAACCCGGGACATGGCAGTTATACAGTATTGTATACGCTGTAACCACTCGGCTAACAAGGTTTAACAGGGTTTTAAATAGATATTCTCCACATAACGAGGGTCATGATGCAGGGTTGAAGACATGAATGCATCAAATCAATGTGTTGGCTATGTAGAAAATAAGATGTAAACTCTGACGTGTTGCCATTAATGTGTACATGTTCCCTTGAATGAAAGAAAAATCAATACATGAAATAAGATTAGTTATTAATTTACTCCAACAGGAGAGATGATCAGAGGGGTAGAGTTTTTACCACCTTTAGTAACATAAGGACTGAAGTATGGTAAGAGTTTCTCAGTAAAGCAGCAGCCAGTAAAGGAGTAGATAAGAGCTGCAGCATCTACGTCATAAAAGGAGACCAGACCCTCCTCATAATCCACAAACACCCCCACCTTCTGAGGCTGAGACTTCAGAGAGAGACTGACTGAAGGGCCAGCAAGAGCTTTGTACTCATTTCCATTTCTCAACCATATAGTCCAGTAACCATTCTGAGGGGCCAGTGTGATGACTCCCTTCCTGTTGATCGACTCTCTGGCCACTCCTAAGTCCCAGTCAGTCTTTCCTTTAACTTGAACCTCAAAGTAAGATCTGCCTGAAGAGAGACTCTGCTTTCCTAAAACACAAGCACCACCAGAAAATCTCTCTGGGTTGTCTGGGAGATTCTTACACACATCAGTATCATTCACTTGTTTCCCATCATCAGACAGGATGAGTTCAGGATGAGCTGTATCAGGATCAAGTGTCACATCCACTGCATACTGCTGGACCCTCTTCATCTCATCTTCAAGCAGCTTTTTCATCTCTTTACTGAGTGTCTCCTCCAGCTGAGCCACAGTTCTCCCCACAGTCCCCTCATATGATGGACGAACGCTGACCTCTGTCCAGTCCTTGGTGGGTGGAGCAGCTTTCAGGGACTGGACACTCTGGAGAAGATGGAGTTGGTCTTCAGAGCGTGAGAGCTGCTCCACTTCAGTCTTTCTCTTCGTCAGCTCAGAGATTTCCTGTTCCAGCTCTTTGATGAAAGCTTCAGCCTGTCTTTCTGTTGTTTTCTGCTTCTCTTTGATCGTGTCGATGAGATTGGCCTGGCCTCTCTCAACAGACTCCTTCAGAGCAGTGAAGACCTGAACACCTTCTGCTATCTCTCTGTCTGCATCTTCCTCACTGAGGTCGACTGAGTGTTTGATCTCCTCAATCTTCAGTCGTCTCTTCTGGATCATCTGCTGAATTTCAGCCTCTGTCTTCCCCAGCTCGGCCTTCTTTCCTTCATATTCTTCTTTCAGAGGAACAACATCATGCATCTTGTGGTCTAGAACATGGCAGAGCATGCAGACACATGTCTGGTCGGTCTTACAGAACAGCTCCAGAGGTTTATCGTGCTTCGTACACATCGTGCCTTCCAGGTTCTCCACAGGGTCGATCAGCTGATGTCTTTTCAGGCCTGACATTGTCAGATGAGGCTCCAGGTGAGTCTCACAGTAGGAGGCCAGACACACCAGGCAGGACTTCAGGGCCTTCAGTTTGGTTCCAGTGCAGACGTCACAGGGAACTTCTCCTGGTTTGGACACTTGTTGCTCTGAGCTGCTACTGGTGGTTTTCTGTTGAGCTGACTGTCTGAACTGAACAACCATCTCAGAGATGAAGGTGTTGACCCTCAAATCAGGTCTTATGGTAAAAGCCTCTTTACATATGGGACACAGGCACCTGTCACTAGTATTCCAGTGTTCAGTGATGCAGTTTTTGCAGAAGTTGTGTCCACATGGTATACTGACTGGATCAGTGAACACATCCAGACAGATGGAGCACAGAAACTGATCTCCAGATTGCAGATTGCTGGCAGCAGCCATTTCTACACACATAGTGAAAGAAAATAAGCAAATGTGATTAATGTTCTTTTAAGTATACCATATGATATTAGGTAAGGTAATTTTGAATTATATATCCTGTGTTTTGACTTGAAATGAGCCACGAGCAACCAAAACCATTTAAGCCCTGTTGACAAGGTCAAGCTTAACTACTCTGGCACTCTGCTTACTTGATGACAAACACATTGTATTTCCTCTATAGCTGCTTCACATTAAAAGCCTCCTGCTGGTTCTCTGGTGGAAAGCTTTTAATATGAAACAGCAAGAGGAAATAGAGGAAGCAGTATGTAGGAAGCGATCAGTAAACATTAATAATAGCAGGAAAGTAGGAGTGAAACTAAACTCCAAACCACCAAGACTCAGTTAAAAGTTACTTAAGTCTTAGAACTGACACAGAGAGACTGTTTAAAGGTGTTAAAGTGGGCTACTGTTTAGAGGACCTGAAGACAAACAGTCATAGTTCAGTATGAAATGAAAAGAGTGGAACTTCCTGCCTGAGTAGAGTTGAAGTTTTGAGTTAATCCTGGTTGTTGAAAGTGTAAATATTATCAGCTGTACTCACCAGTGTTTGGCAGAGACTTTGCTGTGTTATTGAGAAACACCTGATGAACTCAGTTTGAATTTTCTTTTAGAGAGAAACAGAGACTTGCGTGGCTGCCACTCTGACAAACTTCACTCTCGTTTCTGCAGTGTGACGTTGAAGCTCTCGTCTTTCTAGTGTTGCTCCGCCTCTCACTGCAGCTCTGTTGGTTTTGTTTCCCCCCTCTGATTTACACGGTTATTGGGAAATACCAGGTACTCTCTGGTTAATATGGAGCAAAAGTGGTGCTATACCTAACAGGTAGGAGGAGTAAGGCATGTTAAAAGGTGTTTCTTATCTTTATTATGTTGAAACTTTAAGGTGCCTCAGATTTACTTTAACCAGAAGAGTTTAGTTTATTTGACACAAGAGAGACGTCACACATATCTGTAACATGTCAATAACACAATAAGACCTTTTTACATCATGGTCATTGATATCAAGGCAACATACTGACATCAAATCAAACAACAAATACAATCTGTATCATCAACAAGAAAATCAGAACATCAGGAAATAAAAATATATGATGTAACTATAGGCCTTTTCAGACATGGAATATGTAACATTGTGAGTTAAAAATATCATGATAATAAAGAAGAGTGTTTTTTCTCATTGCATCACTCATGGATTTTGAAGCTGGAATTAAAACAATCACAAATTTCTAAAATCCCGTTTTCACAGTCATTATGACATATTGAGTGTAGATTGATGAGGGGAAAAAGTGAATGTTAATAATCATCTGCTCATATGATCAATTTGACCCAGACAGACGTGATCACTGTAAGCGGTTTGTGGGTAGCCGACTGAACCAGAGTTGGTGATTGTTGGAAAGACTAACAAAGACGGTTTTGATGAGTTTTATTTTGTTTGTGTCGACTTTGACTGAAGTGTGTTTTACGGTGCTCCGCCGCTAGAACAGTTGATTCGCCCAGTTGAAACTACAGCAGCAGAGGGCCACACACACAAACATACACCTAACGTAGGCCTGTAGCTACATGTTGCAAAATTACTTTTACTCTACCATGAAACATTCATCACTTGACATGACTGTCTGTCTGAGTCATTCCATTCAACCATAAAATATGCAGGTTGTGCAACAAACTGGCAACCATTAAATTCAAGTGAAAGCAATGGAACGAAGGAGGGAAAGTGTGACATCTAGTGGCTGAATGTTATCAATGTTTTCAATAGCACCTTTAACATTATTAAAAGGAAAAACAGCAAATCTTCAACTCTGTGAAGCTGGAACCATG
The DNA here is from genome assembly GCF_015220745.1 of Sebastes umbrosus. Classification (NCBI taxonomy): domain Eukaryota; kingdom Metazoa; phylum Chordata; class Actinopteri; order Perciformes; family Sebastidae; genus Sebastes; species Sebastes umbrosus. The sequence goes on from NC_051271.1 coordinate 16,327,796, forward strand.
AAATGTTTTTACATGAAATATGACTTAAACCATCAAAATAATGAATCCATTAATTTTCTGTTGCTCTACTAATTAATTAATCGTTCAGTGTTTTACTTGTATAAAGTGTTGGGTAGTATAATCTAGAACAAAAAATGTATAAACTTTTTGTATGTTTTGTCATAGTCGAGTCAGCACACTGACACACTGACAGCTGTTGTTGCCCGTTGGGCTTGAGTTTGTCATGTTATGATTTGAGCATATATTTTTTATGCTAAATGCAGTACCTGTGAGGGTTTCTGGACAATATCTGTCATTGTTTTGTGTTGTTAATTGATATCCAAAAATAAATATTTACATACATTTGCATAAAGCAGCATATTTTCCCACTCCCATGTTGATAAGAGTATTAAATGATTGAAAAATCTCCCTTTAAGGTACATATAAAAAATTCATGATTAAGTTGTGATTAATTGTGATTAAATATTTTAATCGATTGACAGTCCTGATTAATATCTCTACGTCCACTGGATTAAAATGGAGGCTCTGCCTCTTATTGACCTGTTGCCATGGTGAATCGTAGTATCAGAGCTCCATTGATGATGTTTTTTTATGTTCAGGTTCAACCTACTCAGAGTTGATTGAACTGACTCTGATCAGCTGTTCTGAAACCGAAAACTCAAGAGTTTCCCTCCTCAGGATTAGTCAACTCAGAGTTCAGGTTTAGGCTTAGAGTTTGTTAAACCTGCTTTCTGAAACGAGGCCGTGTTCTCCACACAGAAACAACAACAAGTTTAAAATCACACAGTATCAATAAAACAAGAAAAGGAAAAACAAGCCAGTTTGTTCTCTGCTTTCTGTCCTGCAGCGTATTGTGAGTGCACAGAGTCTGAGCGAGGACGATATAGAATGAGAGGATCGAGAGGAAACACCCGCCACCTTCCCCCTCCTCTTCCTCATGTGGACCCCTCCTTCCATGACGACCTGCTAACGCCTCGGCTTCCATCACTCCGGCCGACATCCATCACTTCCCACCAAGGCGTCCTAAAGGGAATTAGTTTTTTATTCCTGGTTTATCCATGACAGTAGTGTTTGTTTTTTTGACTTAAATTACCCGTTTTGGGGTATAAAGAGTATCTGGATCATAACGGCCAGAGAATTACAAGAGCCCGTCCCCGCTCCACCATCATTAGGTATGTTCTCATTAACTGGACGGGGTGTTAACATGAATCCGTTCCTTCCCTCAGGGTGGTGTAGCACGCATCCTGACAGCATCATGTACCAGGTTTACACTGTCTGACAACCATCTTCATGGTTATTATGATATCAGTCGTAGAAAGTGACACAAACAGGAATCTTCTCTCTGCTCGGATGCTTCACAAAGTATTTATTGTTTTATGTTATCAGTCGTCTTTCTGTTCAGTCTCAACTAAACACTTTTTAAAAAGTGATTTTTGTTCATTTTAAAGAGGACGATCCTCTTTAGGAAAGACAAAATAAAAAATGTGAACAAACTATGAAGTTGTCTTGTGAGTTTATTTGATTAGGTCAACATTATGAGCTTTCGTGCTTGTCGCTGTGCACGGGTCAACGCTCGCAATCTAGTGACCAAACATTATTAAAATAAGCATCCTACAACAGTTTGTGTGACTTTGTGCCCAGCAGCTCTTCATTTCTGTACCTGTAATTTTAGAGACCAAAGAGACGTCCCAGAAACTACAGTAAAGATCTTCTCCTCCACAGAGATTCATCCACAGCAGGTCAAGACTAAACTTCCTGTTTCACTACTGCGTCACTTTTTCTTTATCATTTCTTCAAAGAAATAACTGCATTATGACTCAAATTGTTTTCGTGGCTGGTCAGTCCTGCTTTGCCTGGAATCCCACAATACGATAACTTACGATACACTCGTGTCCCAAAGAAAACAGCATTAATGGAACAGTTCAACATTTTAGGAAATATGTTTAATTCGCTTTCTTGCTGAGTGTTAGACGAGAAGATCAATAACACTCACGTCTGTATGTTAAATATGAAGCTACAGCCAGGATGTGGTTAGCCTAGCTTAGCATAAAGACTGGAAGCAGGGGGAAACTGCTAGCCTGGCTCTGTCTAAAGTTTAAAAACACACCTGCCAACACCTCCAAAGCTCACTTATTAACATATTGTGCGTAGATTGTTTAATGTGAATACAAACAGAAATGCAAAAACTACACTTTGTGGTTTTAGTTGTATGTTAGAAGTGAAAGGACGAAGAGTCTAAACTCACCACAGTTCTGATCTGATCCATTTGTCTCTGGAAGTGATTCTTCGTATGTTTTACGTAGATGAATCTCAGTGAAAGAGCTCCAACACATCACTACTGTCTGTGTCTCAGTTTTAATTTGATTTATGATGTGCATTCAGAAACTATACAGATTTACAAGTTTTGCTGTAAAATTAGATTTGCATTCAGCAAAGAACTACCATTGTACAACGAATTCTGACAAAATTAAAGAACGTATTTATTTTAACACAATAACGGGAACACCGGACAATATAATCTGATACAACAGGTAAAGAATTATAAATGGTGTTTTTTTATTATTATTTATTTAGTCTCGGATTCTATTTATTTATTTATTCTATTTTGGCTTCAGTTTCTTCTTCTGTCCTTTTACTTTTTACTCTTTGTTTGGATCCACCATCTCTCCTCAGTCCTGTTTTATTCTTCTGCTTCTCCTTCTTCACCGACCTCTTCACCCGCCCTCCAGTTTGTTGGCGTTCAGTTCCAACGCCAGCTGCACTGAGTCGGCGCTCTGCGACAGGAAGACAAACAGGTACAATACCACAAACTCTCACATAAAACCTGGTATATAAATAACAGACATGTGAAGCACTAACACATGCCAGGTGGAAAATATTCTGAAGACATTATTTACATTCATCATTATGCTCTCCATCACTGTAGGATAAAAAACGTGGATTACAGGAAACAATGTGTTTCTCATGAAATACAACTTATGTGTAAACCAGGCTTTTCTGTTTAGTGTTTGGTGCTCAAGTCACTGCTTACTCAGGCTTTGTGTTCAACAACTAGTTTATTTACAGTTTTTATTTAACAATCACATATTTACAGATTTCTTTGACTCAATAGCCATCTTACCAGTATTCATAAAACAAATAAAAAGTGACCAGTAATTAATTATACCACATTTCACACAAAATAAAAAATTCTATTAGCATCTATTCTCTTAATTAACTTTATCCATTAACTTTTTATGCCCACTATAAATAAATGATATCCTGTATTCTGTAGACAATATAGGGATGTAATAGGCCTTACTTACCGTAACTTTGTTTTGGTAGCACTTCATTTTACAGGTCTGCAAATTTCATGGTAATTAGGTAATAATTAGCAAGTAACCTATTTGAAATTTCTTTGGAATTACTGTCAAATTACCCCAATATTTACCTCAAAATGTATAGAAAATTACTTTATTATAAACATTTATTTGATAAACATTTACATTTAATAATTATACGCTAAATAGGATATAATCATGTTAAAATGGGGGGGCGGAGAGGTCCTACGGCCGGAATCAAACCCGGGACATGGTGGTTATACAGTATTGTATACACTGTGACCACTCGGCTAACAAGGTTTAACAGGGTATTAAATAGATATTCTCCACATAACATGGGTCATGATGCAGGGTTGAAGACATGAATGCATCAAATCAATGTGTTGGCTATGTAGAAAATAAGATGTAAACTCTAAAGTGTTGTCATTAATATGTACATGTTCCCTTGAATGAAAAAAAATCAATACATGAAATAAGATAAGTTATTAGTTTACTCCAACAGGAGAGATGATCAGAGGGGTAGAGTTTTTACCACCATCATTATAATAAGGACTGAAGTATGGGAGGAGTTTCTCAGTGAAGCAGCAGCCAGTAAAGGAGTAGATAAGAGCTGCAGCATCTACGTCATAAAAGGAGACCAGACCCTCCTCATAATCCACAAACACCCCCACCTTCTGAGGCCGAGACTTCAGAGAGAGAAGAACTACACGGTCAGTAAGAGCTGTATACTTATATCCGTTTCTCAACCATATAGTCCAGTAACCATTCTGAGAGCCCACTGTGATGACTCCCTTCCTATTGATCGACTCTCTGGCCACTCCTAAGTCCCAGTCAGTCTTTCCTTTAACTTTAACCTCAAAGTAAAATCTGCCTGAAGAGAAACTCTGCTTTCCTAAAACACAAAAACAATCAGAAAATCTCTTTCGGTTGTTTGGGAGATTCTTCTTTACCTTACCAGGACGTACTTGTTTCCCATCATCAGACAGGATGAGTTGGGGATTAGCTGTATCAGGATCAAGAGTCACATTTACTGCATACTGCTGGATCCTCTTCAGCTCTGGCTTAGCGACCAGCTTCTTCATCTCCTTACTGAGTGTCTCCTCCAGCTGAGCCACAGCTTTCACCACAGTGCCCTCATATGATGGACGGACGCTGACGTCTGTCCAGTCCTTGGTGGGTGGAGCAGCTTTCAGGGACTGGACACTCTGGAGAAGATGGAGTTGGTCCTCAGAACGTGAGAGCTGCTCCACTTCAGTCCTTCTCTTCGTCAGCTCAGAGATTTCCTGTTCCAGATCTTTGATGGAAGCTTCTGCCTGTTTTTCTGTTGTTTTCTGCTTCTCTTTGATCGTGTTGATGAGATTGGCCTGACCTCTCTCAACAGACTCCTTCAGAGCAGTGAAGACCTGAACACCTTCTGCTATCTCTCTGTCTGCATCTTCCTCACTGAGGTCAACTGAGTGTTTGATCTCCTGAATCTTCAGTCGTCTCTTCTGGATCATCTGCTGGATTTCAGCCTCTGTCTTCCCCAGCTCTGCCTTCTTTCCTTCATATTCTTCTTTCAGAGGAACAAACTCATGTGTCTTGTGGTCTAAAACGGGGCAGAGCATGCAGATACATGTCTGGTCGGTCTTACAGAACAGCTCCAGAGGTTTATCGTGCTTCGTACACATCCTGTCTTCCAGGTTCTCCACAGGGTCGATCAGCTGATGTCTTTTCAGGCCTGACATTGTCAGATGAGGCTCCAGGTGAGTCTCACAGTAGGAGGCCAGACACACCAGGCAGGACTTCAGGGCATTCAGTTTGGTTCCAGTGCAGACGTCACAGGGAACTTCTTCTGGTTTGGAAACTTGTTGTTCTGAGCTGCTGCTGCTGGTTTTCTGTTGAGCTGACTGTCTGAACTGAACAACCATCTCAGAGATGAAGGTGTTGACCCTCAAATCAGGTCTTATGGTAAAAGCCTCTTTACACATGGGACACTGGCACCTGCCACTAGTATTCCAGTGTTCATTGATGCAGTTTTTGCAGAAGTTGTGTCCACATGGTATACTGACTGGATCAGTGAACACATCCAGACAGATGGAGCACAGAAACTGATCTTCAGATCGCAGATAGTTTGCAGCAGCCATATCTACACACATAGTGAAAGAAAACAAACAAATGTGATTACTGTTCTTTTAAGTATAACATATGATATTAGGTAAAGCAATTTTGAATTATATATCCTGTGTTTTGTCTGTGCAATGAGCCGCAAGCAACCAAAACTATTAGCCGTGTTGACAAGGTCAATCTTGCTGCTCTTGCAAAATGGCACCTAATATATCCATAACGTGTTGTGTAGACCAATTTGTATTGAATAACACTGCTAACAAAGCTCTGCTTACTTGATGACAGACACATTGTATTTCCTCTATAGCTGCTTCACATTAAAAGCCTCCTGCTGGTTCTCTGCTGGAAAGCTTTTAATATGAAACAGCTAGAGGAAATAGAGGAAGCAGTATGTAGGAAGCGATCAGTAAACAGTAATAATAGCAGGAAAGTAGGAGTGAAACTAAACTACAAACCACCAAGACTCAGTTAAAAATTACTAAAGTCCTGAGAACTGACACAGAGAGACTGTTTAAATCTGTTAAAGTGGGCTACTGTTTAGAGGACCTGAAGACAAACAGACATAGTTCAGTATGAAATGAAAAGAGTGGAACTTCCTGCCTGAGTCGAGCTGAAGTTTTGTGTTAATCCTGGTTGTTGAAAGTGTAAATATTATCAGCTGTACTCACCAGTGTTTGGCAGAGACTCTGCTGTGTTGTTGAGAAACACCTGATGAACTCAGTTTGAATTTTCTTTTAGAGAGAAACAGAGACTTGCGTGGCTGCCACTCTGACAAACTTCACTCTCGTTTCTGCAGTGTGACGTTGAAGCTCTGGTTTTTCTAGTGTTGCTCCGCCTCTCACTGCAGCTCTGTTGGTTTTGTTTCCTCCCTCTGATTTACACGGTTATTGGGAAATAGCAGGTTCTCTCTGGTTAATATGGAGCAAAGGTGGTGATATACCTAACAGGTAGGAGGAGTAAGGCATGTTAAAAGGTGTTTCTTATCTTTATTATGTTGAAACTTTAAGGTGCCTCAGATTTACTTTAACCAGAAGAGTTTAGTTTATTTGACACAAGAGAGACGTCACACATATCTGTAACATGTCAATAACACAATAAGACTTATTTACATCATGGTCATTGATATCAAGGCAACATACTGACATCAAATCAAACAACAAATACAATCTGTATCATCAACAAGAAAATCAGAATATCAGGAAATAAAAATGTATATACATACAATTTAACTATAGGCCTTTTCAGACATGGAATATGTAACATTGTGAGTTAAAAATATCATGATAAAGAAGAAGAGTGTTTTTTCTCATTGCATCACTCGTGGATTTTGAAGCTGGAATTAAAACAATCACAAATTTCTAAAATCCTGTTTTCTCTGTTATTATGACATATTGAGTGTAGATTGATGAGGGAAAAAAATGAATGTAAATAATCATCTGCTTATTTGATCAATTTGACCCAGACAGACGTGATCACTGTAAGCGGTTTGTGGGTAGCCGACTGAACCAGAGTTGGTGATTGTTGGAAAGACTAACAAAGACGGTTTTGATGAGTTTTATTTTGTTTGTGTCGACTTTGACTGAAGTGTGTTTTACGATGCTCCGCCGCTAGAACAGTTGATTCGCCCAGTTGAAACTACAGCAGCGGAGGGCCACACACACAAACATACACCTAATGTAGGCCTATAGCTACATGTTGCAAAATGACTTTTACTCTACCAGGAAACATTCATCACTTGACATGACTGTCTGTCTGAGTCATTCCATTCAACCATAAAATATGCAGGTTGTGCAACGAACTGGCAACCATTAAATTCAAGTGAAAGCAATGGAACGGAGGAGGGAAAGTGTGACATCTAGTGGTTGAATGTTATCAATGTTTTCAATAGCACCTTTAACATTATTAAAAGGAAAAACAGCAAATCTTCAACTCTGTGAAGCTGGAACCATGAAATGTTTTTACATGAAATATGACTTAAACCATCAAAATGATGAATCCATTCATTTTCTGTTGCTCTACTAATTAAATAATCGTTCAGTTTTTTACTTGTATAAAGTGTTGGGTAGTATAATCCAGAACAAAAAATCATATTTTATAAACTTTTTGTATGTTTTGTCATAGTCAAGTCAGCACACTGACACACTGACAGCTGTTGTTGCCTGTTGGGTTTGAGTTTGCCATGTTATGATTTGAGCATATATTTGTTATGCTAAATGCAGTACCTGTGAGGGTTTCTGGACAATATCTGTCATTGTTTTGTGTTGTTAATTGATATCTAAAAATAAATATATACATACATTTGCATAAAGCAGCACATTTTCCCACTCCCATGTTGATAAGAGTATTAAATGATTGATAAATCTCCCTTTAAGATACATTTTGAACAGATAAAAAAATGTATGATTAATTTGTGATTAATTGCGATTAAATATTTTAATCGATTGACAGCCCTGATTAATATCTCTACGTCCACTGGATTAAAATGGAGGCTCTGCCTCTTATTTACCTGTTGCCAAGGTGAATCGTAGTATCAGAGCTCCATTGATGATGGCTTTTTATGTTCAGGTTCAACCTACTCAGAGTTGATTGAACGGACTCTGATCAGCTGTTCTGAAAGCGAAAACTCAAAAGCTTCCCTCCTCAGGATTAGTCAACTCAGAGTTCAGGCTTAGGCTTAGAGTTTGTTAAACCTGCTTTCTGAAACGAGGCCGTGTTCTCCACACAGAAACAAAAACAAGTTTAAAATCACACAGTATCAATAAAACAAGAAAAGCTAAAACAAGCCAGTTTGTTCTCTGCTTTCTGTCCTGCAGCGTATTGTGAGTGCACAGAGTCTGAGCGAGGACGATATAGAATGAGAGGATCGAGAGGAAACACCCGCCACCTTCCCCCTCCTCTTCCTCATGTGGACCCCTCCTTCCATGACGACCTGCTAACGCCTCGGCCTCCATCACTCCGGCCGACGTCCATCACTTCCCATCAAGGCGTCCTAAAGGGAATTAGTTTTTTATTCCTGGTTTATCCATGACAGTAGTGTTTGTTTTTTTTACTTAAATTACCCATTTTGGGGTATAAAGAGTATCTGGATCATAACGGCCAGAGAATTACAAGAGCCCGTCCCCGCTCCACCATCATTAGGTATGTTCTCATTAACTGGACTGGGTGTTGACATGAATCCGTTCCTTCCCTCAGGGTGGTGTAGCACGCATCCTGACAGCATCATGTACCAGGTTTACACTGTCTGACAACCATCTTCATGGTTATTATGATATCAGTCGTAGAAAGTGACACAAACAGGAATCTTCTCTCTGCTCGGATGCTTCACAAAGTATTTATTGTTTTATGTTATCAGTCGTCTTTCTGTTCAGTCTCAACTAAACACTTTTTAAAAAGTGATTTTTGTTCATTTTAAAGAGGACGGTCCTCTTTAGGAAAGACAAAATAAAAAATGTGAACAAACTATGAAGTTGTCTTGTGAGTTTATTTGATTAGGTCAACATTATGAGCTTTCGTGCTTGTCGCTGTGCACGGGTCAACGCTCGCAATCTAGTGACTAAACATTATTAAAATAAGCATCCTACAAGAGTTTGTGTGACTTTGTGCCCAGCAGCTCTTCATTTCTGTACCTGTAATTTTAGAGACCAAAGAGACGTCCCAGAAACTACAGTAAAGATCTTCTCCACAGAGATTCATCCACAGCAGGTCAAGACTAAACTTCCTGTTTCACTACTGCGTCACTTTTTCTTTATCATTTCTTCAAAGAAATAACTGCGTTATGACTCAAATTGTTTTCGTCGCTGATCAGTCCTGCTTTGCCTGGAATCCCACAATGCTTTGCAATACACTCGTGTCCCAAAGAAAACAGCATCAATGGAACAGTTCAACACTTTAGGAAAAATATTTATTCACTTTCTTGCTGAGTGTTAGACGAGAAGATCAATACCACTCACGTCTGTATGTTAAATATGAAGCTACAGCCAGGATGTGGTTAGCCTAGCTAAGCATAAACACTGGAAGCAGGGGGAAACTGCTAGCCTGGCTCTGTCTAAAGTTTAAAAACACACCTGCCAACACCTCTAAAGCTCACTTATTAACATATTGTGTGTAGATTGTTTAATGTGAATACAAACAGAAATGTAAAAACTACACTTTGTGGTTTTAGTTGTATGTTAGAAGTGAAAGGACGAAGAGTCTGAACTCACCACTGTTCTGATCTGATCCATTTGTCTCTGGAAGTGATTCTTCGTATGTTTTACGGAGATGAATCTCAGTGAAAGAGCTCCAACACATCAGTACTGTCTGTGTCTTGGTTTTAATTTGATTTATGATGTGCATTCAGAAACTACACAGATTTACAAGTTTTGCTGTAAAATTAGATTTGCATTCAGCAAAGAACTACCATTGTAAAACGAATACTGACAAAATTAAAGAACGTATTTATTTTAACACAATAACGGGAACACCAGACAATATAATCTGATACAACAGGTAAAAAGTTATAAATGGTGTATTTTTTATATCATTCAGTTTCTTCTTCTGTCCTTTTACTTTTTACTCTTTGTTTGGATCCACCATTTCTCCTCAGTCAGTTTTATTCTTCTGCTTCTCCTTCTTCACCGACCTCTTCACCCGCCCTCCAGCTTGGTGGCGTTCAGTTCCAACGCCAGCTGCACTGAGTCGGCGCTCTGCGACAGGAAGACAAACAGGTACAATACCACAAACTCTCACATAAAACCTGGTATATACATTCATCATTATGCTCTCCATCACTGTAGGATAAAAAACGTGGATTACAGGAAACACAATGTGTTTCTCATGAAATAAAACTTATGTGTAAACCAGGCTTTTCTGTTTAGTGTTTGGTGCTCAAGTCACTGCTTACTCAGGCTTTGTGTTCAACAACTAGTTTATTTACAGTTTTTATTTAACAATCACATATTTACAGATTTCTTTGACTCAATAGCCATCTTACCAGTATTCACAAAACAAATAAAAAGTGACCAGTAATTAATTATACCACATTTCACACGAAATGTAGAAAATAAGATGTAAACTCTAATGTGTTGCCATTAATGTGTACATGTTCCCTTGAATGAAAAAAAAATCAATACATGAAATAAGATAAGTTATTAATTTACTCTGACAGGAGAGATGATCAGAGGGGTAGAGTTTTTACCACCATCATTAAAATAAGGACTGAAGAATGGGAAGAGTTTCTCAGTGAAGCAGCAGCCAGTAAAGGAGTAGATAAGAGCTGCAGCATCTACGTCATGAAAGAAGACCAAACCCTCCTCATAATCCACAAACACCCCCACCTTCTGAGGCTGAGACTTCAGTGAGAGACTGACTGAAGGAACATCAAGAGCTTTGTACTCATTTCCATTTGTCAAACATATAGTCCAGTAACCGTCCTCAGGGCTCAGTGAGTTTTCTCCCTTCCTGTTGATCGACTCTCTGGCCACTCCTAAGTCCCATTGAGTCTTTCCTTTAACTGTAACCTCAAAGTAAAATCTGCCTGAAGAGAAACTCTGCTTTCCTAAAACACAAAAATAATAGGAAAATCTCTCTGGGTTGTCTGGGAGATTCTTCCACACATCACTATCATTCACTTGTTTCCCATCATCAGACAGGATGAGACGTGGATGAGCTGTATCAGGATCAAGTGTCACATCCACTGCAAACTGCTGGATCGTCTTCAGCTCTGACTCAGCGACCAGCTTCTTCATCTCTTTACTGAGTGTCTCATCCAGCTTAGCCACAGCTTTCACCACAGTGCCCTCATATGATGGACGAACGTTGACCTCTGTCCAGTCCTTGGTGGGTGGAGCAGCTTTCAAGGACTGGACACTCTGGAGAAGATGGAGTTGGTCTTCAGAGCGTGAGAGCTGCTCCACTTCAGTCCATCTCTTCGTCAGCTCAGAGATTTCCTGTTCCAGCTCTTTGATGAAAGCTTCAGCCTGTTTTTCTGTTGTTTTCTGCTTCTCTTTGATCGTGTCGATGAGATTGGCCTGGCCTCTCTCAACAGACTCCTTCAGAGCAGTGAAGACCTGAACACCTTCTGCTATCTCTCTGTCTGCATCTTCCTTACTGAGGTCTACTGAGTGTTTGATCTCCTGAATCTTCAGTCGTCTCTTCTGGATCATCTGCTGGATTTCAGCCTCTGTCTTCCCCAGCTCGGCCTTCTTTCCTTCATATTCTTCTTTCAGAGGAACAAACTCATGTGACTTGTGGTCTAAAACGAGGCAAAGCATGCAGATACATGTCTGGTCGGTCTTACAGAACAGCTCCAGAGGTTTATCGTGCTTCGTACACATCCTGTCTTCCAGGTTCTCCACAGGGTCGATCAGCTGATGTTTTTTCAGACGTGAAGCTGTCAGATGAGGCTCAAGGTGAGTCTCACAGTAGGAGGCCAGACACACCAGGCAGGACATCAGGGCCTTCAGTTTGGTTCCAGTGCAGACGTCACAGGGAACTTCTCCTGGTTTGGACACTTGTTGCTCTGAGCTGCTGCTGCTGGTTTTCTGTTGAGCTGACTGTCTGAACTGAACAACCATCTCAGAGATGAAAGTGTTGACGTGCAGCTCAGGTCTTGTGTTGAAAACCTTTTTACACATCGGACACTGGCACCTGTCACTAGTATTCCAGTGTTCATTGATGCAGTTTTTGCAGAAGTTGTGTCCACATGGTATACTGACTGGATCAGTGAACACATCCAGACAGATGGAGCACAGAAACTGATCTTCAGATCGCAGATAGTTTGCAGCAGCCATATCTACACACATAGTGAAAGAAAAGAAACAAACAAATGTGATTACTGTTCTTTTAAGTATAACATATGATATTAGGTAAATTAATTTTGAATTATATATCCTGTGTTTTGACTTGCAATGAGCCGCGAGCAACCAAAACCATTTAAGCCATGTTAACAAGCTCAAGCTTGCTACTCTGGCAAAATGGCACCCAATATATCCATAACATGTTGTGTAGACCAATTTTTATTGAAGAATAACACTGCTAACAAAGCTCTGCTTACTTGATGACAAACACATTGTATTTCCTCTATAGCTGCTTCACATTAAAAGCCTCCTGCTGGTTCTCTGGTGGAAAGCTTTTAATATGAAACAGCTAGAGGAAATAGAGGAAGCAGTATGTAGGAAGAGATCAGTAAACAGTAATAATAGCAGGAAAGTAGGAGTGAAACTAAACTCCAAACCACCAAGACTCAGTTAAAAGTTACTTAAGTCTGAGAACTGACACAGAGAGACTGTTTAAAGCTGTTAAAGTGGGCTACTTTTTAGAGGACCTGAAGACAAACAGCCATAGTTCAGTATGAAATGAAAAGAGTGGAGCTTCCTGCCTGAGTAGAGCTGAAGTTTTGTGCTAATCCTGGTTGTTGAAAGTGTAAATATTATCAGCTGTACTCACCAGTGTTTGGCAGAAACTCTGTTGTGTTGCTGAGAAACACCTGATGAACTCAGTTTGAATTTTCTTTTAGAGAGAAACAGAGACTTGTGTGGCTGCCACTCTGACAAACTTCACTCTCGTTTCTGGAGTGTGACGTTGAAGCTCTGGTTTTTCTAGTGTTGCTCCGCCTCTTACTGCAGCTCTGTTGGTTTTGTTTCCTCCCTCTGATTTACACGGTTATTGGGAAATAGCAGGTTCTCTCTGGTTAATATGGAGCAAAAGTGGTGATATACCTAACAGGTAGGAGGAGTAAGGCACGTTAAAAGGTTTTTCTTATCTTTATTATGTTGAAACTTTAAGGTGCCTCAGATTTACTTTAACCAGAAGAGTTTAGTTTATTTGACACAAGAGAGACGTCACACATATCTGTAACATGTCAATAACACAATAAGACTTATTTCCATCATGGTCATTGATATCAAGGCAACATACTGACATCAAATCAAACAACAAATACAATCTGTATCATCAACAAGAAAATCAGAACATCAGGAAATAAAAATATATATACATACAATTTAACTATAGGCCTTTTCAGACATGGAATATGTAACATTGTGAGTTAAAAATATCATGATAGCAAAGAAGAAGAGTGTTTTTTCTCATTGCATCACTCATGGATTTTGAAGCTGGAATTAAAACAATCACTGTCATTATGACATATTGAGTGTAGATTGATGAGGGGAAAAAGTGAATGTAAATAATCATCTACTTATATGATCAACTTGACCCAGACAGACGTGATCACTGTTAGCGGTTTGTGGGTAGCCGACTGAACCAGAGTTGGTGATTGTTGGAAAGACTAACAAAGACGGTTTTGATGAGTTTTATTTTGTTTGTGTCGACTTTGACTGAAGTGTGTTTTACGATGCTCCGCCGCTAGAACAGTTGATTCTCCCAGTTGAAACTACAGCAGCGGAGGGCCACACACACAAACATACACCTAATGTAGGCCTATAGCTACATGTTGCAAAATGACTTTTACTCTACCAGGAAACATTCATCACTTGACATGACTGTCTGTCTGAGTCATTCCATTCAACCATAAAATATGCAGGTTGTGCAACGAACTGGCAACCATTAAATTCAAGTGAAAGCAATGGAACGGAGGAGGGAAACTGTGACATCTAGTGGCTGAATGCTATCAATGTTTTCAATAGCACCTTTAACATTATTAAAAGGAAAAACAGCAAATCTTCAACTCTGTGAAGCTGGAACCATGAAATGTTTTTACATGAAATATGACTTAAACCATCAAAATAATGAATCCATTAATTTTCTGTTGCTCTACTAATTAACTAATCGTTCAGTTTTTTACTTGTATAAAGTGTTGGGTAGTATAATCTAGAACAAAAAATCATATTTTATAAACTTTTTGTATGTTTTGTCATAGTCAAGTCAGCACACTGACACACTGACAGCTGTTGTTGCCTGTTGGGTTTGAGTTTGCCATGTTATGATTTTAGCATATATTTCTCATGCTAAATGCAGTACCTGTGAGGGTTTCTGGACAATATCTGTCATTGTTTTGTGTTGTTAATTGATTTCCAATAATAAATATATACATATATTTGCATAAAGCAGCATATTTGCTCACTCTCATGTTGATAAGAGTATTAAATGATTGACAAATCTCCCTTTAAGATACATTTTGAACAGATAAGAAAATGTATGATTCATTAGCTATTCATTGCGATTAAATATTTTAATCGATTGACAGCCCTGTTGCCATGGTGAATCGTAGTATCAGAGCTCCATTGATGATGGCTTTTTATGTTCAGGTTCAACCTACTCAGAGTTGATTGAACTGACTCTGATCAGCTGTTCTGAAAGCAAAAACTCAGAGTTTCCCTCCTCAGGATTAGTCAACTCAGAGTTCAGGCTTAGGCTTAGAGTTTGTTAAACCTGCTTTCTGAAGCGAGGCCGTGTTCTCCACACAGAAACAACAACAAGTTTAAAATCACACAGTATCAATAAAACAAGAAAAGGTAAAACAAGCCAGTTTGTTCTCTGCTTTCTGTCCTGCAGCGTATTGTGAGTGCACAGAGTCTGAGCGAGGACGATATAGAATGAGAGGATCGAGAGGAAACACCCGCCACCTTCCCCCTCCTCTTCCTCATGTGGACCCCTCCTTCCATGACGACCTGCTAACGCCTCGGCCTCCATCACTCCGGCTGACGTCCATCACTTCCCATCAAGGCGTCCTAAAGGGAATTAGTTTTTTATTCCTGGTTTATCCATGACAGTAGTGTTTGTTTTTTTTACTTAAATTACCCGTTTTGGGGTATAAAGAGTATCTGGATCATAATGGCCAGAGAATTACAAGAGCCCGTCCCCGCTCCACCATCATTAGGTATGTTCTCATTAACTGGACTGGGTGTTAACATGAATCCGTTCCTTCCCTCAGGGTGGTGTAGCACGCATCCTGACAGCATCATGTACCAGGTTTACACTGTCTGACAACCATCTTCATGGTTATTATGATATCAGTCGTAGAAAGTGACACAAACAGGAATCTTCTCTCTGCTCGGATGCTTCACAAAGTATTTATTGTTTTATGTTATCAGTCGTCTTTCTGTTCAGTCTCAACTAAACACTTTTTAAAAAGTGATTTTTGTTCATTTTAAGAGGACGATCCTCTTTAGGAAAGACAAAATAAAAAATGTGAACAAACTATGAAGTTGTCTTGTGAGTTTATTTGATTAGGTCAACATTATGAGCTTTTGTGCTTGTCGCTGTGCACGGGTCAACGCTCGCAATCTAGTGACCAAACATTATTAAAATAAGCATCCTACAACAGTTTGTGTGACTTTGTGCCCAGCAGCTCTTCATTTCTGTACCTGTGATTTTAGAGACCAAAGAGATGTAACCCACCTGATGAATAAGTATACACTGGACTAGTATAACCTAGATTGGTAGAGAGGAATAATGAACAGGAATCGGACACCACAATGAGTAAGCAGAACACAGAATTAAGTTTAAAGGAAAATGATTGTATTGACACAGAATAAATTCACAATTACTGCCGGCATTCAGTTTTGTTCAGTTTGAAATGTATATTGAACTGGGTGCACCCTAAAAAAATAAAAGTAATCCCCAAAATAAAATGTTCAGATCCAATTGTCTTTTGAGGTCCTTCCTCACAGTCCTACCACACTGACAGCAAGGCAGATGAAAGTTGAAAGCGCTCCTCAATCCAAGTGCTCAGCACGGGTAGCTCGCCATCCCCCTCGTCAGGGAGAGATTCCAATCCAAATCCGGAGTTCAAGGGTATCCAGAAAACCTAGCCTGTGTAAAATAACACGGCTTATATAGCAATATATGCAAATCTATCCAAGCTCTTAACTGTACAGTTTAATTTTATCAATATCAACATATAATATAACTGTTCAATGCTTAACCCATAAATGTAGGATAACTGTTGCATCACAATATTAACTTGCATCATAATATTAACACATGAAATATGTCAACCTCACTATTATTATAAACCACTCAATAGTAAAGTGTAAACAACACTATTAAATGACTATTTAATAATTGTGAACCCATTTGAGTTGTAGATTATTATGCAAACAACCTACAGTTTAAACATTAAATACTCACTATATGTGAATATTGTGAGTAAGGCAATGTGAATACTTTCCCTGTCACAACACTGACACCTTGCGTTGATGCACACAAGCAGCACAGGGATGAACAGAATCAAGCTAATCTCATAACCCATGAAATTCAGCTAAATAATCCCTCTCTGTCCACACAATGTAAATAACACACACATATTACACACACATATTTCTTTTTGCCTCTATCACCAAAGAAATACAAAATATCATTTTAGAATACAACTCAGTGACAAAACATTTTGCTATGCCAGCTCACAGAGCATTTGATTAGTGTTGCCATGTGCGGCGGCTGCTTTAATGTTTGGAACTCACTGAGAGAAGAAAAGAATAAAACGATGCTCTCAGATGTTCTCAGGTCGCTTCAATAGGTGACGGAGCTCTTACTGGCTCATGTATAGTTTTACTTCTCTCTGTTCAGTAGTATATCAAGTATAAGTAGTAATAATATCACTCTGTAAATCTAGCTTCTCCGCTGCTCTCTCATCAATCTCCGTGTTTTCCACTCCACTGCGTCTCTCACCTGAGTGAGGAGGCGGGACTTGGATTGTTTTACACCAATAGCAACAGTTATTTCACTTTGAACCAATAAGCTTATTTGTTGTCAAGTTTTTAACTGGTAGAACACATCCTGATGCAAAGTTAGATCTCTGAGCAAAAACGGAAATTAAATAAACAATGATAAATTAATTTCAGAATAAAATAAGGAATGTGGTTATTTATTAAATAAAAGGAATTCTCAGTGAGGGAAATATCTCTAAATGTTTTAGAAACAACTGGTTTTCCCAGAGGGATACAGAGACATCCCAGAAACTACAGTAAAGATCTTCTTCTCCACAGAGATTCATCCACAGCAGGTCAAGACTAAACTTCATGTTTCACTACTGCGTCACTTTTTCTTTATCATTTCTTCAAAGAAATAACTGCGTTATGACTCAAATTGTTTTCGTGGCTGGTCAGTCCTGCTTTGCCTGGAATCCCAAAATGCTTTGCGATACACTCGTGTCCCAAAGAAAACAGCATTAATGGAACAGTTCAACATTTTAGGAAATATGTTTATTCGCTTTCTTGCCGAGTGTTAGACGAGAAGATCAATAACACTCACGTCTGTATGTTAAATATGAAGCTACAGCCAGGATGTGGTTAGCCTAGCTTAGCATAAAGACTGGAAGCAGGGGGAAACTGCTAGCCTGGCTCTGTCTGAAGTTTAAAAACACACCTGTCAACACCTCTAAAGCTCACTTATTAACATATTGTGTGTAGATTGTTTAATGTGTATACAAACAGAAATGTAAAAACTACACTTTGTGGTTTTAGTTGTATGTTAGAAGTGAAAGGACGAAGAGTCTGAACTCACCACAGTTCTGATCTGATCCATTTCTCTCTGGAAGTGATTCTGTTTTACGGAGATGAATCTCAGTGAAAGAGCTCCAACACATCACTACTGTCTGTGTCTCCGGTTTAATTTGATTTATGATGTGCATTCAGAAACTATACAGATTTATAAGTTTTGTTGTAAAATTAGATTTGCATTCAGCAAAGAACTACCATTGTACAACGAATTCTGACAAAATTAAAGAACGTATTTATTTTAACACAATAACGGAAACACCAGACAATATAATCTGATACAACAGGTAAAAAGTTATAAATGGTGTATTTTTTAATATTATTTATTTATTCTATTTTGGCTTCAGTTTCTTCTTCTGTCCTTTACTTTTTACTCTTTGTTTGGATCCACCATCTCTCCTCAGTCAGTTTTATTCTTCTGCTTCTCCTTCTTCACCGACCTCTTCACCCGCCCTCCAGTTTGGTGGCGTCCAGTTCCAACGCCAGCTGCACTGAGTCGGCGCTCTGCGACAGGAAGACAAACCGGTACAATACCACAAACTCTCACATAAAACCTGGCATATAAATAACAGCCATGTGAAGCACTAACACATGCCAGGTGGAAAATATTCTGAAGACATTATTTACATTCATCATTATGCTCTCCATCACTGTAGGATAAAAACGTGGATTACAGGAAACACAATGTATTTCTCAAGAAATAAAACTTATGTGTAAACCAGGCTTTTCTGTTTAGTGTTTGGTGCTCAAGTCACTGCTTACTCAGGCTTTGTGTTCAACAACTAGTTTATTTACAGTTTTTATTTAACAATCACATATTTACAGATTTCTTTGACTCAATAGCCATCTTACCAGTATTCACAAAACAAATAAAAAGTGACCAGTAATTAATTATACCACATTTCACACAAAATAGAAAATTCTATTAGCATCTATTCTCTTAATTAACTTTCACCATTAACTTTTTATGCCCACTATAATTAAATGATATCCTGTATTCTGTAGACATTATAGGGATGTAATAGGCCTTACTTACCTTAAATTTGTTTTGGTAGCACTTCATTTTACAAGTCTGCCAATTTCATGGTAATTAGGTAATAATTAGCAAATAACCTATTTGAAATTTCTTTGTAATTACTGCCAAGTTACCCCAGTATTTAAATAAAAATGTATAGAAAATTACTTTATTATAAACATTTATTTAATAAACATTTATATTTAATAATTATGCGCTACAATAGGATATAATCATGTTAAAATGGGGGAGCGGAGAGGTCCCAAGGCCGGAATCAAACCCGGGACATGGAGGTTATACGGTATTGTATACACTGTAACCACTCGGCTATCAAGGTTTAACAGGGTTTTAAATAGATATTCTCCACATAAAGTGGGTCATGATGCAGGGTTGAAGACATGAATGCATCAAATCAATGTGTTGGCTATGTAGAAAATAAGATGTAAACTCTAAAAAAAAATCAGTACATCAAATAAGATTAGTTATTAATTTACTCCAACAGGAGAGATGATCAGAGGGGCAGAGTTTTTACCACCATTATTAACATAAGGACTGAAGTATGGGAAGAGTTTCTCAGTGAAGCAGCAGCCAGTAAAGGAGTAGATAAGAGCTGCAGCATCTACGTCATAAAAAGATACCAGACCCTCCTCATAATCTACAAACACCCCCACCTTCTGAGGCCGAGACTTTAGAGAGAGAAGGACTCGAGGGACATCAAGAGCTTTGTACTCATTTCCATGTCTCAACCATATAGTCCAGTAACCGTCCTCAGGGCTCAGTGCGATGCCTCCCTTCCTGTTGATTGACTCTCTGGCCACTCCTAAGTCCCAGTCAGTCTTTCCTTTAACTTGAACCTCAAAGTAAAATCTGCCTGAAGAGAAACTCTGCTTTCCTAAAACACATACACAATCAGAAAATCTCTCTGGGTTGTCTGGGAGATTCTTCTTTACCTTACCAAGACATACTTGTTTCCCATCATCAGACAAGATGAGATCAGGATGAACTGTATCAGGATCAAGTGTCACATCCACTGCATACTGCTGGACCCTCTTCAGCTCAGCTGTAACCAGCTTCTTCATCTCTTTACTGAGTGTCTCCTCCAGCTGAGCCACAGCTTTCATCACAGTCCCCTCATATGATGGACGGACGCTGACCTCTGTCCAGTCCTTGGTGGGTGGAGCAGCTTTCAGGGACTGGACACTCTGGAGAAGATGGAGTTGGTCTTCACAGCGTGAGAGCTGCTCCACTTCAGTCCTTCTCTTTGTCAGCTCAGAGATTTCCTGTTCCAGCTCTTTGATGAAATCTTCCGCCTGTTTTTCTGTTGTTTTCTGCTTCTCTTTGATCGTGTCGATGAGATTGGCCTGGCCTCTCTCAACAGACTCCTTCAGAGCAGTGAAGACCTGAACACCTTCTGCTATCTCTCTGTCTGCATCTTCCTCACTGAGGTCAACTGAGTGTTTGATCTCCTGAATCTTCAGTCGTCTCTTCTGGATCATCTGCTGAATTTCAGTCTCTGTTTTCCCCAGCTCGGCCTTCTTTCTTTCATATTCTTCTTTCAGAGGAACAAACTCATGTGTCTTGTGGTCTAAAACGAGGCAGAGCATGCAGACACATGTCTGGTCGGTCTTACAGAACAGCTCCAGAGGTTTATCGTGCTTCGTACACATCCTCTCTTCCAGGTTCTCCACAGGGTCAATCAGCTGATGTCTTTTCAGGCCTGACTTTGTCAGATGAGGCTCCAAGTGAGTCTCACAGTAGGAGGCCAGACACACCAGGCAGGACTTCAGGGCTTTCAGCTTGGTTCCAGTGCAGACGTCACAGGGAACTTCTCCTGGTTTGGACACTTGTTGCTCTGAGCTGCTGCTGCTGGTTTTCTGTTGAGCTGACTGTCTGACCTGAACAGCCATCTCAGAGAACAAAGTGTTGACGTGCAGCTCAGGTCTTGTGTTGAAAACCTTTTTACACATCGGACACAGGTACCTGTCACTAGTATTCCAGTGTTCATTGATGCAGTTTTTGCAGAAGTTGTGTCCACATGGTATACTGACTGGATCAGTGAACACATCCAGACAGATGGAGCACAGAAACTGATCTTCAGATAGCTGATTGCTGGCAGCAGCCATATCTACACACATAGTGAAAGAAAAGAAACAAATGTGATTACTGTTCTTTTAAGTATAACATATGATATTAGGTAAAGTAATTTTGAATTATATATCCTGTGTTTTGACTTGCAATGAGCCGCGAGCAACCAAAACCATTTAAGCCTTGTTAACAAGCTCAAGCTTGCTACTCTGGCAAAATGGCACCTAATATATCCATAACTTGTTGTGTAGACCAATTTGTATTGAAGAATAACACTGCTAACAAAGCTCTGCTTACTTGATGACAAACACATTGTATTTCCTCTATAGCTGCTTCACATTAAAAGCCTCCTGCTGGTTCTCTGGTGGAAAGCTTTTAATATGAAACAGCTAGAGGAAATAGAGGAAGCAGTATGTAGGAAGCGATCAGTAAACATTAATAATAGCAGGAAAGTACGAGTGAAACTAAACTCCAAACCACCAAGACTCAGTTAAAAGTTACTGAAGTCCTGAGAACTGACACAGAGAGACTGTTTAAAGCTGTTAAAGTGGGCTACTGTTTAGAGGACCTGAAGACAAACAGTCATAGTTCAGTATGAAATGAAGAGTGGAGCTTTCTGCCTGAGTAGAGCTGAAGTTTTGTGTTAATCCTGGTTGTTGAAAGTGTAAATATTATCAGCTGTACTCACCAGTGTTTGGCAGAGACTCTGTTGTGTTGTTGAGAAACACCTGATGAACTCAGTTTGAATTTTCTTTTAGAGAGAAACGGAGACTTGCGTGGCTGCCACTCTGACAAACTTCACTCTCATTTCTGGAGTGTGACGTTGAAGCTCTGGTTTTTCTAGTGTTGCTCCACCTCTCACTGCAGCTCTGTTGGTTTGTTTCCTCCCTCTGATTTACACGGTTATTGGGAAATACCAGGTTCTCTCTGGTTAATATGGAGCAAAGGTGGTGATATACCTAACAGGTAGGAGGAGTAAGGCATGTTAAAAGGTGTTTCTTATCTTTATTATGTTGAAACTTTAAGGTGCCTCAGATTTACTTTAACCAGAAGAGTTTATTTTATTTGACACAAGAGAGACGTCACACATATCTGTAACATGTCAATAACACAATAAGACTTATTTACATCATGGTCATTGATATCAAGGCAACATACTGACATCAAATCAAACAACAAATTCAATCTGTATCATCAACAAGAAAATCAGAACATCAGGAAATAAAAATATATATACATACAATTTAGCTATAGGCCTTTTCAGACATGGAATATGTAACATTGTGAGTTAAAAATATCATGATAATAAAGAAGAGTGTTTTTTCTCATTGCATCACTCATGGATTTTGAAGCTGGAATTAAAACAATCACAAATTTCTAAAATCCTGTTTTCACTGTCATTATGACATATTGAGTCACGTTACTGGACTATATGGTTGAGATAGTCTCTCTCTGAAGTCTTCTGCTTATATGATCAACTTGACCCAGACAGACGTGATCACTGTAAGCGGTTTGTGGGTAGCCGACTGAACCAGAGTTGGTGATTGTTGGAAAGATTAACAAAGACGGTTTTAATGAGTTTTATTTTGTTTGT
Source organism: Sebastes umbrosus (assembly GCF_015220745.1). Lineage (NCBI taxonomy): Eukaryota > Metazoa > Chordata > Actinopteri > Perciformes > Sebastidae > Sebastes > Sebastes umbrosus. Next base: position 16,350,353 of record NC_051271.1, read on the forward strand.
GTCGACTTTGACTGAAGTGTGTTTTACGGTGCTCCGCCGCTACACTGAAAAAAGTGCAACGACTGTGTCATTCATTTAAAGTGCATTTCTATATTGGTCTGATTGAAAATCATGCTTTCTGGTTTAAACCAGTTTTTTTCACTTTGCTTAAAAGCAAATAATACTCCCCCTGGAGTAAAGTAAAGCAATAATTTAACTCAAATAGTATTTTCACTTCAAACCAGAGATTTTCATGTCACGTGACCACATGACGTCACATCAGCTCGCTCCTTCGTGAAGTTTGCTGTCCTCGCTTCAACAGAGAGGACCGACTGTTGTTCAAGAAAACTCTTTTAAACAAGGTAGGAATTATAAATTGTGTTGTTTTTAGGGGCACGTGTTTTCCGTGTACATTTATGGTTAGTGGCAGGATGGACAACTCTTTTACACTGTCTCTTGTATTTTGCGCGGTTGTTAGCTAACACTAGCTAAATCAGGTTATCTGCTTTAATGTCTCATGTAGAGAGAAACCTTTCTTTACCAACGTTTCACAAGTGCTAAGTCAATACTGGAGCTAATGTTAATGCTAATGTTGTTAGCTAAAGTCATTTTCTTCGGACATTGTCCGGAGTTCACATGAGAAAAGTGCTCGAGAGAGGCATGGCTGTGTTATACCGGGAGACCGGGAGAAGGGTAGAGGGCCGGCGGGTCTGGACATGTTTCTACCAGGGCGGGGCTGGGCTCCTCCGCCGCTCTCACACACAGAGACACACAGAGACACAGAGACACACAGAGACACACAGACACACAGAGACACACAGAGACACACAGAGACACAGAGACACACAGAGACACAGAGAGACACAGAGACACACAGAGACACACAGAGACACAGAGACACACAGAGACACAGAGACACACAGAGACACACAGAGACACAGAGACACACAGAGACACAGAGACACACAGAGACACACAGACACACAGAGACACACAGAGACACAGAGACACACAGAGACACAGAGAGACACAGAGACACACAGAGACACACAGAGACACAGAGACACACAGAGACACAGAGACACACAGAGACACACAGAGACACAGAGACACACAGAGACACAGAGACACACAGAGACACAGAGACACACAGAGACACACAGAGAGCTGCAGCAGCAGCAGAGCCAGGTGAGGAGGACTAGGTGAAACTCCGCGGACACTTTAACGTTACTGAATTGACGACCATAATGAACGTTACTGTAAGTGTCATAAACCTTTGGAGTAAAAACGAAAGCAATTTATTAAAACTTGTGTTTAACAAACAAAACGTAATTTGACGGAGGTGACGCACGTTCATCGGCCGTCTCTCATCCACAGCCGGTCTGTTTACAGCCTCAGCTCTCTCTCTCTGGTTACTGCATGGAACCTCGTTTATTTTAAAAGTTAGGTATCCCATGAAAAGGCCAGAAAAACCATGCAGCTCCTCCAGACCCCCACCTCCCTCTATCAGGGTACCCTCCAGACCCCCACCTCCCTCTATCAGGGTACCCTCCAGACTCCCACCTCCCTCTATCAGGGTACCCTCCAGACTCCCACCTCCCTCTATCAGGGTACCCTCCAGACCCCCACCTCCCTCTATCAGGGTACCCTCCAGACTCCCACCTCCCTCCATCAGGGTACCCTCCAGACTCCCACCTCCCTCTATCAGGGTACCCTCCAAGCAGTGAATCCGCTCAGATAAGCAACACAGGGAGGGATTGATAGTACGACAGGTGATTGCCAATTTTCTGTGCCCTACACATTTTTTAATCCAGAGTTACCGTTTTGCTAAGAGGAATATGTTAGTTTATATGGTGACTTTGCTCTTTTTGCTCTTGAAACAACATGTTGTAATATAAATATTGTGAACTCATATGAATATTACTTTTACTCTTTTTAAGCATAATCAAAAATGATGAGAATGGATTGAGTACTAGACGGTGAGTATCGATTAAAGAGGAAGAATTCATATCACATTCTCTCATTTGTCAATGTTAATGCAGTATACTGTAATACCACTAGTATGTCTAAGGCCTAATTATTAAATTAGAGTCTGTTGTGACAACTATGGACAATGTTAACTATCCCAACAAAAAACTAAATGTGAAATCTCACCTTTTGCTTTGTGTTTACAGGTTTGCTGTTGTTTCATGAAAAGGTCACAGTTTAGCCACATTGCTGAATTTGGTAAGTCCCAAAATGAACAACAGTGAACATCATTTTCATGTATGTTTAAATAGGAATGACAAACCCAAAATAGAAATACAGCACTTTAGAGAATAAGTTACCGCAGATGTATAGGCCAACTTACTAATGTAGTATATAAATGCAATTTCAATAATTTCAGTTGAATTAGTAATGCAGTGGAAATTACATGACAGTATGAACATTTATTGGCAGGTTCACTTCATATCAGTATTTTTACATGTTTAATTTATTATTATATTTTAAGAATTATAAACACAAATCAAAAACAACTTCTTTTCACCAGAATTGTGAATCAATGAATTTGTGAATATGAATCAGATGTAAGTTAATGGCCGATTTTTCACTCCAACTAACACTACTGTTTTTATTCTTGCTTTTACTAGATCCTTTTGGATGGGCTGCCATGGCCGTGAAAAGGCCAGCCAAGTTGCGAGTTATTCGTGCAGTGATAAAGGACAAAATGGACAAGACTTTTTCACTACGAAGACAGGACGTTGTGGGAAAGGAATCAGGAGTGGAAGAGATGAAAGAGAGATGGCCTGCATTGTTCACAATGGATGAGGTAAGTAACTTCAGTGGTGGCCTGTAAAATAAATAATATTATCCCCTATCATAAGAAACCTGCTAAGAAATGGAGCCGAACCAATTTAAAATGCATGTTTTGGCCCTTGATATCAAAAATAAAATCTCATGCACCACACAGCTGTAATGTAACATGTAATGCAAGAACATTTGCATGTGCTATTTTGTTTTTTAAAGGTCAATGCTGAATTCATGAGGATCACAACTGTTCCACTTCAACTGCGATTCCTGGCTTCCTTGGACAAGCACCACAGCAAGCTGACTGACATCATCAGAAACAAGGGAGGAGTTGTCAGGGAGAAGACCCGGAACATACTGAAAGTTCTTGATCAAGTATGTACTGGTACATACAATACATAAACATTTGCCTTATATCACATAAATAGTAACATTGTAAATAGACGCAATAGTGCTCATCTTGTCAACACATTTGATTGTGGAGTTAGATTACACGTTGGAAGATGTACTACGTTTGTCTTCTCAGTTTGACAGGCCTTTTAACTGGTTTGCTCAAAGCATTTGTAAATCACAATTACTGTAACTCCCATTTTTGCATTGTGCAGTGTTTGAATCTTCAGGTTGCATCTTCAAGTTGAAAAATTGGACAGTATAGTTTTGCATTATGTGCGTGTGTTTGTGCTCTCACCTAGAGCCTCGAGGTGAATCAAAAAAGAGAGTGTCTGCTGAAGTGCCTTATTCTGTACCTTGGGGAAGACGTGGACAAACTTATCAAGGAGTATCTGGTAAGTAGTTTTGTATGAATCACTTAAGCTATACACAAGATAAAACATTGAATATTCAAACTTTACATGCATGTACTGTACATTTGACTGTGTATAATTATTGTGGAGTTCTCTGCCCCCCCAGTGGTCATTAATTATCACAATTTTTTTTAAATTGAATATGTCTAACACAATGACTTAAGTCTCTGTGCTGGTTTATATTTTATATTTTGTAAAACACTATATAGTGTGGCTATATTTGGCTGGAACCTATTAAGATATTTTAATTGCAGTGTGAAATATTTGTCACTTCAGAGCAGCAGCAGAAGTGCAGATGGAGTAGCGAAAAGCCTGGACATAAAATGGATATTATATCCAAATATTGGATTGTGGAAAGTGTCTGAAGATTCTGAAATTAATGAAAATATGAAGACACAAGGCAGTTGTATCTTTTAACATTATAGTGAATCTTATAGTAGTATGTATGCTACTGTATTGTACTATTTAAGATGTTATAACTTTTTGGATATAGCTTTTATTAATACGTGTACCAATGCTTTACTTGCGATAAAGTCAAATGTTTGCTATGAGGAAAATATTTGGAGGAGCTGCCATTAATCTGCTGGACTTTGCAAGTCATTAACATTTTCGCATCACTAGAACCCCAATTTAAGTTTTTTATTGAGATTTGATTGAGAGAATTGTTTGTATAGATATTTTCTTGTATTGGTACATCAGTCAGTGGTTTCATCAGAATCGTTTTCTCATAAATGTCTTGTTTTTTATCAGGTTGTGCAGAAGGATGAAGCTGAAACCGAGCTTGAGAGGTGTACAATGGCAGTGTTTGTCATCAGGGAGGAGGAGGATCCTCTCCAGCCACCACATGACATTGGGATTGTTCTTGAAGGTGTGGAAGTCCTTAATGAGTTGCCATCGGTCGCACATGCATGTGCCATGTTATTTGGCTTCATCTATGCTCTAAACTTGAGCTATCCAGGTGAGCTCAAATACACTTTTGATGCACTACAGAAAATATTCATGGACATAGAGCCAAAGAAAATGACACGCAAAGTGTGCAGTGAGTGTCAAGCTCTAAATACTGGATCAATCAAGAAAGACATTTGGATACAGCATGTTTTTTGTTCTGTTTTATAGCTTGTATTCAAATACATTCCAAGATGATGGAAGAGTTTCATTGTTAATTGTAAATAAGAGAGAGAAACAGACTTTAATTCAAAACTGGCTCCAGAGGATGCATTGCCAGCAAAAAAAAAGTGGAAAGGCCAACGACATACCTAACAGAGACTGTCACTTTTAAGTGATGTGAAGAAGCGAAACAACTGTGCAGTGATAAAGGACAAAATGGACAAGACTTTTTCACTGCAAAGACAGGACATTATGGGAAAGGAATCAGGAGTGGAGGAGTTGAAAGATAGATGGCCTTAATTTCAGATTTTCCCTGTTAACAGAATTATTTCTGTGGTATAAATATTGTGGCACTGTCATTAACACTGAAATGTGAATAATGCTAAATTCACAATGACCAGCAATTCAGTACTAGTAATGGTAATGTTCTTAAACTGACTTATGCACAAAAGAGCAAGCTTTGTTCATAGATTGCACCCCCAGCAATTGAACTGCACTTTTCCTTGGTTGTTTTTTTGGGTCTCTTGATCTCACATTTGTAATGGTTCAAAATAATGTGACATTCATACATTCTGGTCATTTTATCAAAGGATAGTCAAGTTTTAACACTGTTAGAATCTATTTTTACATTTCTTAATGGCTATTACATTACATATCTCAGGTTCTAAAGGAGAGATGTACAAACCCATTTCACATGTTAAGATATCTGTGGTTAAGGTTACAGAAAGGTTGCATAAGGTTTAAAAAACATTGAAAAGATCATGATTTATTTGATTTTATAGTTACTATGTATTTTTCCTCAAGTGTTGAGTATACTTGCTAGCTTTATTGGCCGCACAATTCATTGTGGGTTTCCTTTTTTGGGTTTTTTTTTTTCTTTTTTTTAGTACATAACAGAAAAGGTGATGCATATTTTAAAAAGACATCACAATAAACATTTAGGTATTTGAAGAGAATATTCCTGTCTTTATTAATAGTAAACTAAACTAAACATTGTCTGTAACAAAATGTTTTTTTAATTTGATCTTATGTGAAACTTCTACTAGCTTTTGTTTATGTGAAAATGTAAGTTGTAAAAAAGCAAAAAATGCTATTATATTGACACAGATAAAGTATCATTTTGGCTTGCAACTAAAGAAAATATATTGATTAAGGTAAATTAAAATTTTAGTTTGTTTGTACTGAATCAGAAATTTGACTTGAGAAAACTTAATAAAACTAGATGTAACAAATTAGAGCATTTTAATTAGTTTATTCCAAAGTAAAACTCTACTTGGATGTAATAGTAAATATTAGTTTTATCCAAAATGAAAAATTAAGTTGTAACAAAGTAAAAAAAAATAGTTTATGGTCTTCATAGTAAATAATCTTTTTACTTTGTGTGAATGTAAGTTTTTGACTTTGGCCAAACAAATATTTTGATTTATATTAAATCATAATTACGGTTTCAACCAAATCATAAATACAATTTGAGAAAAACTAATAAAATTAGATGTAACAAATTAACTTAATTTTTTTAAGTCAATCCAAAGTACCATTTTTTTCAGTGTATGATCAATTTGACCCAGACAGACGTGATCACTGTAAGCGGTTTGTGGGTAGCCGACTGAACCAGAGTTGGTGATTGTTGGAAAGACTAACAAAGACGGTTTTGATGAGTTTTATTTTGTTTCTGTCGACTTTGACTGAAGTGTGTTTTACGATGCTCCGCCGCTAGAACAGTTGATTCGCCCAGTTGAAACTACAGCAGCGGAGGGCCACACACACAAACATACACCTAACGTAGGCCTATAGCTACATGTTGCAAAATGACTTTTACTCTACCAGGAAACATTCATCACTTGACATGACTGTCTGTCTGAGTCATTCCATTCAACCATAAAATATGCAGGTTGTGCAACGAACTGGCAACCATTAAATTCAAGTGAAAGCAATGGAACGGAGGAGGGAAACTGTGACATCTAGTGGCTGAATGTTATCAATGTTTTCAATAGCACCTTTAACATTATTAAAAGGAAAAACAGCAAATCTTCAACTCTGTGAAGCTGGAACCATGAAATGTTTTTACATGAAATATGACTTAAACCATCAAAATAATGAATCCATTCATTTTCTGTTGCTCTACTAATTAAATAATCATTGTTTGATCTTGTATAAAGTGTTGGGTAGTATAATCTAGAACAAAAAAATAACATTTTATAAAATTTTTGTATGTTTTGTCATAGTCAAGTCAGCACACTGACACACTGACAGATGTTGTTGCCTGTTGGGTTTGAGTTTGCCATGTTATGATTTGAGCATATATTTGTTATGCTAAATGCAGTACCTGTGAGGGTTTCTGGACAATATTTGTCATTGTTTTGTGTTGTTAATTGATATCCAAAAATAAATATATCCATACATTTGCATAAAGCAGCATATTTGCCCACTCCCATGTTGATAAGAGTATGAAATTATTGAAAAATCTCCCTTTAAGATACATTTTGAACAGATAAAAAAATGTATGATTAATTTGTGATTAATTGCAATTAAATATTTTAATTGATTGACAGCCCTGATTAATATCTCGATGTCCACTGGATTAAAATGGAGGCTCTGCCTCTTATTTACCTGTTGCCATGGTGAATCGTAGTATCAGAGCTCCATTGATGATGGCTTTTTATGTTCAGGTTCAACCTACTCAGAGTTGATTGAACTGACTCTGATCAGCTGTTCTGAAAGCGAAAACTCAAGAGTTTCCCTCCTCAGGATTAGTCAACTCAGAGTTCAGGCTCAGAGTTTGTTAAACCTGCTTTCTGAAACGAGGCCGTGTTCTCCACACAGACACAACAACAAGTTTAAAATCACACAGTATCAATAAAACAAGAAAAGGTAAAACAAGCCAGTTTGTTCTCTGCTTTCTGTCCTGCAGCGTATTGTGAGTGCACAGAGTCTGAGCGAGGACGATATAGAATGAGAGGATCGAGAGGAAACACCCGCCACCTTCCCCCTCCTCTTCCTCATGTGGACCCCTCCTTCCATGACGACCTGCTAACGCCTCGGCCTCCATCACTCCGGCCGACGTCCATCACTTCCCATCAAAGCGTCCTAAAGAGAATTAGTTTTTTATTCCTGGTTTATCCATGACAGTAGTGTTTGTTTTTTTTTACTTAAATTACCCGTTTTGGGGTATAAAGAGTATCTGGATCATAACGGCCAGAGAATTACAAGAGCCCGTCCCCGCTCCACCATCATTAGGTATGTTCTCATTAACTGGACTGGGTGTTAACATGAATCCGTTCCTTCCCTCAGGGTGGTGTAGCACGCATCCTGACAGCATCATGTACCAGGTTTACACTGTCTGACAACCATCTTCATGGTTATTATGATATCAGTGGTAGAAAGTGACACAAACAGGAATCTTCTCTCTGCTCGGATGCTTCACAAAGTATTTATTGTTTTATGTTATCAGTCGTCTTTCTGTTCAGTCTCAACTAAACACTTTTTAAAAAGTGATTTTTGTTCATTTTAAAGAGGACGATCCTCTTTAGGAAAAACAAAATAAAAAATGTGAACAAACTATGAAGTTGTCTTGTGAGTTTATTTGATTAGGTCAACATTATGAGCTTTCGTGCTTGTCGCTGTGCACGGGTCAACGCTCGCAATCTAGTGACCAAACATTATTAAAATAAGCATCCTACAACAGTTTGTGTGACTTTGTGCCCAGCAGCTCTTCATTTCTGTACCTGTAATTTTAGAGACCAAAGAGACGTCCCAGAAACTACAGTAAAGATCTTCTCCTCCACAGAGATTCATCCACAGCAGGTCAAGCCTAAACTTCCTGTTTCACTTCTGCGTCACTTTTTCTTTATCATTTCTTCAAAGAAATAACTGCGTTATGACTCAAATTGTTTTCGTCGCTGATCAGTCCTGCTTTGCCTGAAATCCCACAATGCTTTGCGATACACTCGTGTCCCAAAGAAAACAGCATTAATGGAAAAATTCAACATTTAAGGAAATATGTTTATTCGCTTTCTTGCTGAGTGTTAGACAAGAAGATCAATAACACTCACGTCTGTATGTTAAATATGAAGCTACAGTCAGGATGTGGTTAGCGTAGCTTAGCATAAAGACTGGAAGCAGGGGGAAACTGCTAGCCTGGCTCTGTCTAAAGTTTAAAAACACACCTGCCAACACCTCTAAAGCTCACTTATTAACATATTGTGTGTAGATTGTTTAATGTGTATACAAACAGAAATGTAAAAACTACACTTTGTGGTTTTAGTTGTATGTTAGAAGTGAAAGGACGAAGAGTCTGAACTCACCACAGTTCTGATCTGATCCATTTGTCTCTGGAAGTGATTCTGTGTTACGGAGATGAATCTCAGTGATAGAGCTCCAACACATCACTACTGTCTGTGTCTCCGTTTTAATTTAATTTATGATGTGCATTCAGAAACTACACAGATTTACAAGTTTTGCTATAAAATTAATTTTGCATTCAGCAAAGAACTACCATTGTACAACGAATTCTGACAAAATTAAAGAACGCATTTATTTTCACACAATAACGGGAACACCAGACAATATAATCTGATACAACAGATAAAAAGTTATAAATGGTGTTTTTTTATTATTATTTATTTAGTCTGGGATTCTATTTATTTATTTATTCTATTTTGGCTTCAGTTTCTTCTTCTGTCCTTTACTTTTTTACTCTTTGTTTGGATCCACCATCTCTCCTCAGTCAGTTTTATTCTTCTGCTTCTCCTTCTTCACCGACCTCTTCACCTGCCCTCCAGTTTGGTGGCGTTCAGTTCCAACGCCAGCTGCACTGAGTCGGCGCTCTGCGATAGGAAGACAAACAGGTACAATACCACAAACTCTCACATAAAACCTGGTATATAAATAACAGACATGTGAAGCACTAACACATGCCAGGTGGAAAATATTCTGAAGACATTATTTACATTCATCATTATGCTCTCCATCACTGTAGGATAAAAAAAACGTGGGTTACAGGAAACACAATGTGTTTCTCATGAATTAAAATTTATGTGTAAACCAGGCTTTTCTGTTTAGTGTTTGGTGCTCAAGTCACTGCTTACTCAGGCTTTGTGTTCAACAACTAGTTTATTTACAGATTTTATTTAACAATCACATATTTACAGATTTCTTTGACTCAATAGCCATCTTACCAGTATTCACAAAACAAATATAAAGTGACCAGTAATTAATTATACCACATTTCACACAAAATAAAAAATTCTATAAGTAATTATTCTCTTAATTAACTTTCACCATTAACTTTTTATGCCCACTATAATTAAATGACATACTGTATTCTGTAGACACTATAGGGATGTAATAGGCCTTACTTACCTTAACTTTGTTTTGGTAGCATTTCATTTTACAGGTCTGCAAATTTCATGGTAATTAGGTAATAATTAGCAAGTAACCTATTTGAAATTTCTTTGGATTTACTGCCAAATTACCCCAATATTTACATAAAAATGTATCGAAAATTACTTTATTATAAACATTTATATTTAATAATTATAAGCTAAAATAGTATATAATGGTTAAAATAGGGCCCTAAGGCTTGAGAAGCGGTTGTGTGCTACTCTTCACTGGAGGTGGAAAACCAAAACCAATAGAAGACACTTCTGATCAGGCACAAATCTCACCATCATGTGACTTATTGTCTACACAAATGTAACCTGGTAGCTCATGTCATGATTCAGGGAGTTTTTAAAGAAATTTTAAATAAATTATTTGCTAATTATTATATATTTATCAGCAAACATGGAAATAAAGCGAATCAATTAACTTTGTACTCTTTTCCTGGAAATGTATTAAATAAATTACCGGCTATTCGGATATAGCGGAATATAATCATTAAATAATGTTTATAACAAAGTAATTTTTGATAAATTTTGAGGTAAATATTGGGGTAATTTGGCAGTAATTTCAAAGAAATTTCAATTAGGTTACTTGCTAATTATCACCAAATTACCATTTATTTTACAGACTTATAAAATGTTGTGTTGCTCTTTTTGAAAAAAAAAAGATTTTTGGGGCACTTTCACCTTTATTTGAGGACAGTGTAAAAATGGGGGCGGAGAGGTACCAAGGCCGGAATCAAACCCGGGACATGGCTGTTATACAGTATTGTATACGCTGTAACCACTCAGCTACCAAGGTTTAACAGGGTTTTAAATAGATATTCTCCACATAACGAGGGTCATGATGCAGGGTTGAAGACATGAATGCATCAAATCAATGTGTTGGCTATGTAGAAAATAAGACGTAAACTCTAACGTGTTGCCATTAATGTGTACATGTTCCCTTGAAAGAAAAGAAAATCAATACATTAAATAAGATAAGTTATTAATTTACTCCAACAGGGGAGATGATCAGAGGGGCAGAGTTTTTACGACCTTTAATAGAACCAGGACTGAAGTATGGTAAGAGTTTCTCAGTGAAGCAGCAGCCAGTAAAGGAGTAGATAAGAGCTGCAGCATCTACGTCATGAAAGGAGACCAGACCCTCCTCATAATCCACAAACACCCCCACCTTCTGAGGCCGAGACTTCAGAGAGAGACTGACTGAAGGTCTAGCAGCAGCTTTGTACTCATTTCCATTTCTCAAACATATAGTCCAGTAACCGTCCTCAGGGCTCAGTGTGATGTTTCCCTTCCTGTTGATCGACTCTCTGGCCACTCCTAAATTCCATTCAGTCTTTCCTTTAAGTTGAACCTCAAAGTAAAATCTGCCTGAAGAGAAACTCTGCTTTCCTAAAACAAAAACACAATCAGAAAATCTCTCTGGGTTGTTTGGGAGATTCTTCATTACCTTACCAGGACTGACTTGTTTCCCATCATCAGACAGGATGAGATGGGGATGAGCTGTATCAGGATCAAGTGTCACATCTACTGCATACTGCTGGACCCTCTTCTGCTCAGCTTCAAGCAGCTTCTTCATCTCTTTACTGAGTGTCTCCTCCAGCTGAGCCACAGCTCTCACCACAGTCCCCTTATATGATGGACGGACGCTGACCTCTGTCCAGTCCTTGGTGGGTGGAGCAGCTTTCAGGGACTGGACACTCTGGAGAAGATGGAGTTGGTCTTCAGAGCGTGAGAGCTGCTCCACTTCAGTACTTCTCTTCGTCAGCTCAGAGATTTCCTGTTCCAGCTCTTTGATGAAAGCTTCGGCCTGTTTTTCTGTTGTTTTCTGCTTCTCTTTGATCGTGTCGATGAGATTGGCCTGGCCTCTCTCAACAGACTCCTTCAGAGCAGTGAAGACCTGAACACCTTCTGCTATCTCTCTGTCTGCATCTTCCTCACTGAGGTCAACTGAGTGTTTGATCTCCTGAATCTTCAGTCGTCTCTTCTGGATCATCTGCTGGATTTCAGCCTCTGTCTTCCCCAGCTCGGCCTTCTTTCCTTCATATTCTTCTTTCAGAGGAACAACATCATGCATCTTGTGGTCTAAAACGAGGCAGAGCATGCAGATACATGTCTGGTCGGTCTTACAGAACAGCTCCAGAGGTTTATCGTGCTTCGTACACATCCTTCCTTCCAGGTTCTCCACAGGGTCGATCAGCTGATGTCTTTTCAGGCCTGACATTGTCAGATGAGGCTCTAGGTGAGTCTCACAGTAGGAGGCCAGACACACCAGGCAGGACTTCAGGGCCTTCAGTTTGGTTCCAGTGCAGACATCACAGGGAACTTCTCCTGGTATAGACACTTGTTGCTCTGAGCTGCTGCTGCTGGTTTTCTGTTGAGCTGACTGTCTGACCTGAACAACCATCTCAGAGAACAAAGTGTTGACGTGCAGCTCAGGTCTTGTGTTGAAAACCTTTTTACACATAGGACACAGGTACTGGTCACTAGTATTCCAGTGTTCATTGATGCAGTTCTTGCAGAAGTTGTGTCCACATGGTATACTGACTGGATCAGTGAACACATCCAGACAGATGGAGCACAGAAACTGATCTTCAGATCGCAGATAGTTTGCAGCAGCCATATCTACACACATAGTGAAAGAAAAGAAACAAACAAATGTGATTACTGTTCTTTTAAGTATAACATATGATATTAGGTAAAGCAATTATGAATTATATATCCTGTGTTTTGACTTTCAATGAGCCGCGAGCAACCAAAACCATTTAAGCCATGTTAACAAGCTCAAGCTTGCTACTCTGGCAAAATGGCACCTAATATATCCATAACATGTTGTGTAGACCAATTTTTATTGAAGAATAACACTGCTAACAAAGCTCTGCTTACTTAATGACAGACACATTGTATTTCCTCTATAGCTGCTTCACATTAAAAGCCTCCTGCTGGTTCTCTGGTGGAAAGCTTTTAACATGAAACGGCTAGAGGAAATAGAGGAAGCAGTATGTAGGAAGCGATCAGTAAACAGTAATAATAGCAGGAAAGTAGGAGTGAATCTAAACTCCAAACCACCAAGACTCAGTTAAAAGTTACTGAAGTCTTAGAACTGACACAGACAGACTGTTTAAATCTGTTAAAGTGGGCTACTGTTTAGTGGACCTGAAGACAAACAGGCATAGTTCAGTATGAAATGAAAAGAGTGGAACTTCCTGCCTGACTAAAGCTGAAGTTTTGTTTTAATCCTGGTTGTTGAAAGTGTAAATATTATCAGCTGTACTCACCAGTGTTTGGCAGAGACTCTGCTGTGTTGTTGAGAAACACCTGATGAACTCAGTTTGAATTTTCTTTTAGAGATAAACAGAGACTTGCGTGGCTGCCACGCTGACAATCTTCACTCTCGTTTCTGGAGTGTGACGTTGAAGCTCTGGTCTTTGTAGTGTTGCTCCGCCTCTCACTGCAGCTCTGTTGGTTTTGTTTCCTCCCTCTGATTTACACGGTTATTGGGAAATACCAGGTTCTCTCTGGTTAATATGGAGCAAAAGTGGTGATATACCCAACAGGTAGGAGGAGTAAGGCATGTTAAAAGGTGTTTCTTATCTGTATTATGTTTAACCTTTAACTTGCCTCAGATTTACTTTAACCAGAAGAGTTTAGTTTATTTGACACAAGAGAGACGTCACACATATCTGTAACATGTCAATAACACAATAAGACTTATTTCCATCATGGTCATTGATATAAAGGCAACATACTGCCATCAAATCAAACAACAAATACAATCTGTATCATCAACAAGAAAATCAGAACATCAGGAAATAAAAATGTATATACATACAATTTAACTATAGGCCTTTTCAGACATGGAATATGTAACATTGTGAGTTAAAAATATCATGATAATAAAGAAGAAGAGTGTTTTTTCTCATTGCATCACTCATGGATTTTGAAGCTGGAATTAAAACAATCACAGTCATTATGACATATTGAGTGTAGATTGATGAGGGGAAAAAGTGAATGTAAATAATCATCTGCTTATATGATCAACTTGACCCAGACAGACGTGATCACTGTAAGCGGTTTGTGGGTAGCCGACTGAACCAGAGTTGGTGATTGTTGGAAAGACTAACAAAGACGGTTTTGATGAGTTTTATTTTGTTTGTGTCGACGTTGACTGAAGTGTGTTTTACGATGCTCCGCCGTTAGAACAGTTGATTCGCCCAGTTGAAACTACAGCAGCGGAGGGCCACACACACAAACATACACCTAACGTAGGCCTATAGCTACATGTTGCAAAATGACTTCTACTCTACCAGGAAACATTCATCACTTGACATGACTGTCTGTCTGGGTCATTCCATTCAACCATAAAATATGCAGGTTGTGCAACGAACTGGCAACCATTAAATTCAAGTGAAAGCAATGGAACGGAGAAGGGAAACTGTGACATCTAGTGGCTGAATGTTATCAATGTTTTCAATAGCACCTTTAACATTATTAAAAGGAAAAACAGTAAATCTTCAACTCTGTGAAGCTGGAACCATGAAATGTTTTTACATGAAATATGACTTAAACCATCAAAATGATGAATCCATTAATTTTCTGTTGCTCTACTAATTAACTAATCGTTCAGTTTGTACTTGTATAAAGTGTTGGGTAGTATAATCTAGAACAAAACATATTATTTTATAAACTTTTTGTATGTTTTGTCATAGTCAAGTCAGCACACTGACACACTGACAGCTGTTGTTGCCTGTTGGGTTTGAGTTTGCCATGTTATGATTTGAGCATATATTTGTTATGCTAAATGCAGTACCTGTGAGGGTTTCTGGACAATATCTGTCATTGTTTTGTGTTGTTAATTGATATCCAATAATAAATATATCCATACATTTGCATAAAGCAGCATATTTGCCCACTCCCATGTTGAGTATTAAATTATTGAAAAATCTCCCTTTAAGGTACATTTTGAACAGAAAAAAAAATGTATGATTAATTTGTGATTAATTGCGATTAAATATTTTAATCGATTGACAGCCCTGATTAATATCTCTACATCCACTGGATTAAAATGGAGGCTCTGCCTCTTATTGACCTGTTGCCATGGTGAATCGTAGTATCAGAGCTTCATTGATGATGGCTTTTTATGTTCAGGTTCAACCTACTCAGAGTTGATTAAACTGACTCTGATCAGCTGTTCTGAAAGCGAAAACTCAGAGTTTCCCTCCTCAGGATTAGTCAACTCAGAGTTCAGGTTTACGCTTAGACAAGAGCCCGTCCCCGCTCCACCATCATTATGTATGTTCTCATTAACTGGACTGGGTGTTAACATGAATCCGTTCCTTCCCTCAGGGTGGTGTAGCACGCATCCTGACAGCATCATGTACCAGGTTTACACTGTCTGACAACCATCTTCATGGTTATTATGATATCAGTCGTAGAAAGTGACACAAACAGGAATCTTCTCTCTGCTCGGATGCTTCACAAAGTATTTATTGTTTTATGTTATCAGTCGTCTTTCTGTTCAGTCTCAACTAAACACTTTTTAAAAAGTGATTTTTGTTCATTTTAAAGAGGACGATCCTCTTTAGGAAAAACAAAATAAAAAATGTGAACAAACTATGAAGTTGTCTTGTGAGTTTATTTGATTAGGTCAACATCCTGAGCTTTCGTGCTTGTCGCTGTGCACGGGTCAACGCTCGCAATCTAGTGACTAAACATTATTAAAATAAGCATCCTACAACAGTTTGTGTGACTTTGTGCCCAGCAGCTCTTCATTTCTGTACCTGTAATTTTAGAGACCAAAGAGATGTAACCCACCTGATGAATAAGTATACACTGGACTAGTATAACCTAGATTGGTAGAGAGGAATAATGAACAGGAATCGGACACCACAATGAGTAAGCAGAACACAGAATTAAGTTTAAAGGAAAATGATTGTATTGACACAGAATAAATTCACAATTACTGCCGGCATTCAGTTTTGTTCAGTTTGAAATGTATATTGAACTGGGTGCACCCTAAAAAAATAAAAGTAATCCCCCAAATAAAATGTTCAGATCCAATTGTCTTTTGAGGTCCTTCCTCACAGTCCTACCACACTGACAGCAAGGCAGATGAAAGTTGAAATTGCTCCTCAATCCAGGTGCTCAGCACGGGTAGCTCGCCATCCCCCTCGTCAGGGAGAGATTCCAATCCAAATCCGGAGTTCAAGGGTATCCAGAAAACCTAGCCTGTGTAAAATAACACGACTTATATAGCAATATATACAAATCTATCCAAGCTCTTAACTGTACAGTTTAATTTGATCAATATCAACATATAATACAACTTTTCAATGCTTAACCCATGAATGTAGGATAACTGTTGCATCACAATATTAACTTGCATCATAATATTAACATATGAAATATGTCAACCTCACTATTATTATAAACCACTCAATAGTAAAGTGTAAACAACACTATTAAATGACTATTTAATAATTGTGAACCCATTTGAGTTGTAGATTATTATGCAAACAACCTACAGTTTAAACATTAAATACTCACTATATGTGAATATTGTGAGTAAGGCAATGTGAATACTTTCCCTGTCACAACACTGACACCTTGCGTTGATGCACACAAGCAGCACAGGGATGAACAGAATCAAGCTAATCTCATAACCCATGAAATTCAGCTAAATAATCCCTCTCTGTCCACACAATGTAAATAACACACACATATTACACATACATATTTCTTTCTGCCTCTATCACCAAAGAAATACAAAATATAATTTTAGAATACAACTCAGTGGCAAAATATTTCGCTATGCCAGCTCAGAGAGCATTTGATTAGTGTTGCCATGTCGCTGTGCTCTTCATTTCTGTACCTGTAATTTTAGAGACCAAAGAGACGTCCCAGAAACTACAGTAAAGATCTTCTCCTCCACAGAGATTCATCCACAGCAGGTCAAGACTAAACTTCCTGTTTCACTACTGCGTCACTTTTTCTTTATCATTTCTTCAAAGAAATAACTGCGTTTCGACTCAAATTGTTTTCGTCGCTGGTCAGTCCTACTTTGCCTGGAATCCCACAATGCTTTGCGATACACTCGTGTCCCAAAGAAAACAGCATTAATGGAACAGTTCAACATTTTAGGAAATATGTTTTATTCGCTTTCTTGCTGAGTGTTAGACGAGAAGATCAATAACACTCACGTCTGTATGTTAAATATGAAGCTACAGCCAGGATGTGGTTAGCCTAGCTTAGCATAAACACTGGAAGCAGGGGGAAACTGCTAGCCTGGCTCTGTCTAAAGTTTAAAAACACACCTGCCAACACCTCTAAAGCTCACTTATTAACATATTGTGTGTAGATTGTTTAATGTGTATACAAACAGAAATGTAAAAACTACACTTTGTGGTTTTAGTTGTATGTTAGAGGTGAAAGGACGAAGAGTCTGAACTCACCACAGTTCTGATCTGATCCATTTGTCTCTGGAAGTGATTCTTCGTATGTTTTACGGAGATGAATCTCAGTAAAAGAGCTCCAACACATCACTACTGTCTGTGTCTCTGTTTTAATTTGATTTATGATGTGCATTCAGAAACTATACAGATTTACAAGTTTTGCTGTAAAATTAGATTTGCATTCAGCAAAGATCTACCATTGTACAACGAATTCTGACAAAATTAAAGAGCGTATTTATTTTAACACAATAACGGGAACACCGGACAATATAATCTGATACAACAGGTAAAAAGTTATATGTTTGGATCCACCATCTCTCCTCAGTCAGTTTTATTCTTCTGCTTCTCCTTCTTCACCGACCTCTTCACCCGCCCTCCAGTTTGGTGGCGTCCAGTTCCAACGCCAGCTGCACTGAGTCGGCGCTCTGCGACAGGAAGACAAACAGGTACAATACCACAAACTCTCACACATAAAACCTGGTATATAAATAACAGCCATGTGAAGCACTAACACATGCCAGGTGGAAAATATTCTGAAGACATTATTTACATTCATCATTATGCTCTCCATCACTGTAGGATAAAAAACGTGGATTACAGGAAACACAATGTATTTCTCAAGAAATAAAACTTATGTGTAAACCAGGCTTTTCTGTTTAGTGTTTGGTGCTCAAGTCACTGCTTACTCAGGCTTTGTGTTCAACAACTAGTTTATTTACAGTTTTTATTTAACAATCACATATTTACAGATTTCTTTGACTCAATAGCCATCTTACCAGTATTCACAAAACAAATAAAAAGTGACCAGTAATTAATTATACCACATTTCACACAAAATAGAAAATTCTATTAGTATCTATTCTCTTAATTAACTTTCACCATTAACTTTTTATGCCCACTATAATTAAATGATATCCTGTATTCTGTAGACATTATAGGGATGTAATAGGCCTTACTTACCTTAAATTTCTTTTGGTAGCACTTCATTTTACAAGTCTGCCAATTTCATGGTAATTAGGTGATAATTAGCAAATAACCTATTTGAAATTTCTTTGTAATTACTGCCAAGTTACCCCAGTATTTAAATAAAAATGTATAGAAAATTACTTTATTATAAACATTTATTTAATAAACATTTATATTTAATAATTATGCGCTACAATAGGATATAATCATGTTAAAATGGGGGAGCGGAGAGGTACCAAGGCCGGAATCAAACCCGGGACATGGAGGTTATACGGTATTGTATACACTGTAACCACTCGGCTATCAAGGTTTAACAGGGTTTTAAATAGATATTCTCCACATAAAGTGGGTCATGATGCAGGGTTGAAGACATGAATGCATCAAATCAATGTGTTGGCTATGTAGAAAATAAGATGTAAACTCTAACGTGTTGCCATTAATGTGTACATGTTCCCTTGAATGAAAAAAAAATCAGTACATCAAATAAGATTAGTTATTAATTTACTCCAACAGGAGAGATGATCAGAGGGGCAGAGTTTTTACCACCATTATTAACATAAGGACTGAAGTATGGTAAGAGTTTCTCAGTGAAGCAGCAGCCAGTAAAGGAGTAGATAAGAGCTGCAGCATCTACGTCATAAAAAGATACCAGACCCTCCTCATAATCCACAAACACCCCCACCTTCTGAGGCCGAGACATTAGAGAGAGAAGGACTCGAGGGACATCAAGAGCTTTGTACTCATTTCCATTTCTCAAACATATAGTCCAGTAACCGTCCTCAGGGCTCAGTGAGATGACTCCCTTCCTGTTGATCGACTCTCTGGCCACTCCTAAGTCCCAGTCAGTCTTTCCTTTAACTTGAACCTCAAAGTAAAATCTGCCTGAAGAGAAACTCTGCTTTCCTAAAACACATACACAATCAGAAAATCTCTCTGGGTTGTCTGGGAGATTCTTCCACACATCACTATCATTCACTTGTTTCCCATCATCAGACAGGATGAGATTAGGATGAGCTGTATCAGGATCAAGTGTCACATCCACTGCATACTGCTGGACCCTCTTCAGCTCATCTTCAAGCAGCTTCTTCATCTCTTTATTGAGTGTCTCCTCCAGCTGAGCCACAGCTCTCCTCACAGTCCCCTCATATGATGGACGGACGCTGACCTCTGTCCAGTCTTTGGTGGGTTTATCAGCTTTCAGGGACTGGACACTCTGGAGAAGATGGAGATGGTCTTCAGAGCGTGAGAGCTGCTCCACTTCAGTCTTTCTCTTCGTCAGCTCAGAGATTTCCTGTTCCAGCTCTTTGATGAAAGCTTCGGCCTGTTTTTCTGTTGTTTTCTGCTTCTCTTTGATCGTGTTGATGAGATTGGCCTGGCCTCTCTCAACAGACTCCTTCAGAGCAGTGAAGACCTGAACACCTTCTGCTATCTCTCTGTCTGCATCTTCCTCACTGAGGTCGACTGAGTGTTTGATCTCCTGAATTTTCAGTCGTCTCTTCTGGATCATCTGCTGGATTTCAGCCTCTGTCTTCCCCAGCTCGGCCTTCTTTCCTTCATATTCTTCTTTCAGAGGAACAACATCATGCACCTTGTGGTCTAGAACGAGGCAGAGCATGCAGACACATGTCTGGTCATTCTTACAGAACAGCTCCAGAAGTTTATCGTGCTTCGTACACATCCTGCCTTCCAGGTTCTCCACAGGGTCGATCAGCTGATGTCTTTTCA
Source organism: Sebastes umbrosus (assembly GCF_015220745.1). Classification (NCBI taxonomy): domain Eukaryota; kingdom Metazoa; phylum Chordata; class Actinopteri; order Perciformes; family Sebastidae; genus Sebastes; species Sebastes umbrosus. The sequence goes on from NC_051271.1 coordinate 16,370,555, forward strand.
GGCCTGACATTGTCAGATGAGGCTCCAGGTGAGTCTCACAGTAGGAAGCCAGACACACCAGGCAGGACTTCAGGGCCTTCAGTTTGGTTCCAGTGCAGAAGTCACAGGGAACTTCTCCTGGTTTGGACATTTGTTGCTCTGAGCTGCTGCTGCTGGTTTTCTGTTGAGCTGACTGTCTGACCTGAACAACTATCTCAGAGAGCAAAGTGTTGACGTGCAGCTCAGGTCTTGTGTTGAAAACCTTTTTACACATCGGACACAGGTACCTGTCACTAGTATTCCAGTGTTCATTGATGCAGTTTTTGCAGAAGTTGTGTCCACATGATGTGCAGACTGGATCAGTGAACACATCCAGACAGATGGAGCACAGAAACTGATCTTCAGATCGCAGATAGTTTGCAGCAGCCATGTCTACACACATAGTGAAAGAAAAGACACAAATGTGTTTACTGTTCTTTTAAGTATACCACATGATATTGGGTAAAGTAATTTTGAATTATATATCCTGTGTTTTGACTTACAATGAGCCACGAGCAACCAAAACCATTTAAGCCGTGTTGACAAGCTCAAGCTTGCCCCTAATCTATTCCATAACATGTTGTGTCGACCAATTTGTATTGAAGAATAACACTGCTAACAAAGCTCTGCTTACTTGATGACAAACACATTGTATTTCCTCTATAGCTGCTTCACATTAAAAGCCTCCTGCTGGTTCTCTGGTGGAAAGCTTTTAATATGAAACAGCTAGAGGAAATAGAGGAAGCAGTATGTAGGAAGCGATCAGTAAACATTAATAATAGCAGGAAAGTAGGAGTGAAACTAAACTCCAAACCACCAAGACTCAGTTAAAAGTTACTTAAGTCCTGAGAACTGACACAGAGAGACTGTTTAAATCTGTTAAAGTGGGCTACTGTTTAGAGGACCTGAAGACAAACAGCCATAGTTCAGTATGAAATGAAAAGAGTGGAACTTCCTGCCTGAGCAGAGCTGAAGTTTTGTGTTAATCCTGGTTGTTCAAAGTGTAAATATTATCAGCTGTACTCACCAGTGTTTGGCAGAAACTCTGTTGTGTTGTTGAGAAACACCTGATGAACTCAGTTTGAATCTTCTTTTAGAGAGAAACGGAGACTTGCTAATTTGACAAACTTCACTCTCAGTCCTGGTCTGTGAGGTTGAAGCTCTTGTCTGTGTAGTGTTGCTCTACCTCTAACTGCAGCTAGTATGAGGAAATACCAGGTTTTCTCTGACTAATGTGGAGCAAAGAAGCTATAATTAACAGGTAGGAGGAGTAAGGAATGTTAAAAGATGTGGCTTACCTTCATTATGTGTGTTTAAACTTTTAAAGTTTCTCAGCTTTACTTTAACAGAAGAGACGTCACACACACATATCTGTAACATTTCAATAACACAATAAGACTTATTTCCATTGTCGTCCCTGAAATACCTCCAACAACACCTGAAAGACCTACAACAAATACAACATGTATCAGCAACAAGTAATGTTAGAAAGTGAATTGGACGGAGAGTTTGAACTCATCACAGTTCTGATCTGATCCATTTGGTTCTGTTGGCTTTAAGTGTTTCTTTGTGTGTTTTACAGATGATGAAAAGCTCCAACACATCACTACTGATAAGTTAACCCTCGCGCATCACTAGGGACCTTTTGGGCTATTTAATTTTTAATTATTCTATCATTTTGGCTGTGTTAATGCACTTTGCACAAATTTTGGCAAAGTTGAGTTTTTTTTTCTTATTTTGGAAGTTCAATCTCAGCTCCTGTAATAAGATTATAAAAAACTGTGTAGCTAAAATACAGACACTCAGACCCTTAAGGACAGAAATGTCCCCATTGAAACAAACCACATGCATGTGTATGCACAGGCCTTCAAACTCAATAGAATATAATATACAGTATCTCCTTGGTGCAGTACATTTCTGCGTATGAGTTACAGCATAGGCTATTGAGCTTTGGACAGAGTATGTGTGTGTGTGTGTGTGTGTGTGTGTGTGTGTGTGTGTGTGTGTGTGTGCCTACATGCAAGTGTATGTGATTGCATGACCATATGAGCTGAGAGCAAGTGGCTCTCATGGCTTTGTTGTTCAAAGAGATCTTGTAGGCTATTTTTGCTTTAATTCTAGAGCAAAATAAGGTAATACTAGTAATAAAAAAATAATAATGGGACATTTTGCATGGACCATAAGTTAACAGGTGACATTCTCTCCCCCAACAAAAAGATATCCCCCAGCATTTAATATACAGAAAAGAATCCAATTTTAATTATTTTTCTTTCAAAATAGGGCTGTCAATCAATTAAAAATATTGACGATTAATCGCATGATTTTCCATAGCTAATTGCGATTAATCACAAATTAATCTTAAATTTTTTATCTGTTCAAAATGTACCTTAAAGGGAGATTTGTCAAGTACGGTTTAATATGCTTATCAACATGGGAGTGGGCAAATATGCTTGCTTTATGCAAATGTATGTACAGTTCAGTTTATTATTGGAAATCAATTAACAGAAAACAATGACAAATATTGATCAGAAACCCTCACAGGTACTGCATTTAGCAAAAATAAAAAAAACATGCTCATATCATAACATGGCAAACTGCAGCCCAACAGGCAACAACAGCTGTCAGTGTGTCAGTGTGCTGACTTGACTATGACTTGCCCCAAACTGCATGTGATGATCATAAAGTGGGCATGTCTGTAAAGGGGAGACTTGTGGGTACCCATAGAACCCATTTTCATTCACATTGCTTGAGGTTTTTCCTCGCCAAGTTTGGAGCATTATTTAACGTACTTCCCGACAAACTCTTTAAAACTGAGCTCGCTACAACCTCCAAAAGATTATTTGTGTTAAAGAAATTAGTGGCGTTAAAATTAATTTGCATTAACGCGTCATTACGTTAGCTTTGACAGCCCTAATTTCTATATTATGGCATGATGTAAAAAAAAGAGGCATTTAATGGGTTAAATCTGAAAATGAATGAATACTTGGTAGTTATGATCAGGACTTGAAAATATGAACTTTCTGCAAATGGAAAATATTAAAATATAGTATTTTTATAGCAGTTTTAGGAAGGAGACATTTTTGTTTTCCAAAGTAACAAGTGGGAGTTTTTCCTTCTTTTTTGTCTTAATCTGATACCTCAAATTTAATAGACAGAAAATAATTCTTTTTTTCTTCATAAAAAACAACAATGGCTTTATGTAAACTGGCATTTAAAGGGTTCAAATTCTGAAAATGAATGAATATTTGGTAGTTACGATCAGGACTGGTGTTGGTTAAAAGATTTAAGTCGATGAAAGTGGAAAATAATATATAATATTTTATGGCTGTTTTTTGATGCTGACATTTTAGTCCTCTGAGGACATCAGATCAACTTTTTAAAAGGGATGCACAAAGGGTTAAGTTTCCTGAGTGAAACTCAGTGACTGATGTAAACAGGCCTGTTGTTCCTTTTCCAGATAACTCGGTGAACCTGCTGCTGGGATTAGATCAGCAAAAGCTGCATCAGTGATGGGTTCGATCAGAAAGAGTCCTTACACACTTTTATTTCTGTAAGATGCAGATCAGATATGAACAGTCTTTTTGGACCTCGGTTTCTTCTTCTGTGCTTTCTTTTTACTCTTTTTGATTGGATCCACCATCTCGCCTTTGAAGGAGGTGGCGCTTTTAGTCGACTTCTGCTGGTTTCCAGAGAATTTCTTTTGAGGCTTGAAACCTCCCCCACCGCCTCCTCTCTCCTGCCCGGAGCCCTTCATGGGGCCCTTCATAGGGCCCTTCACAGGGCCCTTCATAGGGCCCTTCATAGGGCCCTTCATAGGGCCCTTGCCGGTCCTCCTTGTGGTTCCTTTGTCATCAGTTTTATTCTTCTGCTTCTCCGACCTCTTCACCCGGATGGACCTGCCTTCCAGTTGGGTGCCGTCTAATTCCAACGCCAGCTGCACCGAGTCGGCGCTCTGCAACAGGAAGACAAACAGGTTCAATACCACAGACCCTCACATACTGTAAAACCTGGTATATAAATAAAAACAATAACCTCCAGAGAACACAAACTGAAAGAGGACGTCATGTGAGTCGCGTACCTCAAACAGGACGTAGCCGAATCCTTTCCCAAGTCCAGAGTTCTGGTCTCGTACCACTCGTACAGCCTCCACTGTCCCACACTCCTCAAAGTGCCGCCGAAAAGCCAGTTCATTCATCACTAAACACACACACAGAGAGAGCAGGTTAACGTCAACACAAGATGTCTAACATCAACAATCGTCAAGGTTAAAACTGCAAAGAGGCTCACCGAACGGAAGATTCCCCACAAATATGGAGCGCTTGTGATCGTGCTGCAAGACAAAAACAATGTCACCAAATATGATCCAATATTACTAAAACTAATAACCGATTTAAAATTCTTCAGGTGAACTGTGATGTGGAGACTCACTGATGAGTCGTCCTTCACTCTGTCCACTCGGATGTGAAAGTCTTTCTCGATCTCCATGCCGTTCCTGTCAGCAGAGACAAACAGAAGAAAAGCTTGTTGACAGTGAAATGCACAGAGCGACTCCGTTTGTGGGAATGATTCGATGACTGACCTCTCTAACGCTTTGGCGACTGCGCCCTCGTCTTTAAACACCACGTAGGCGTTCATGCTTTGCTTTTTGGGATGAAGTTTGCGTCTGTGAAGTGAAAAAATGAGGACGACACACAGAGTTTAATAATTGAGGAGGTTGGTTTGGTAGTTCATCAACTCTCAACTCTACAGACAGGAACTTACTGAATAACTGCTACTTTACGGGACATGAGGGGATCCTCTCTGACCTGCAGGGAACAAACAAAACAGATGATGAGGAGAAGTTACAGTTTCTTTAATGCAGGGGTTCTCAACCTTTTTGTGGCCAGGGACTCCTTACAGGGGAGAAGATTTTCCAAGGACCCCCTCATAATCGTAACACCAATTAAACATAAGCTTACTACCATTTGTTCTCTTAGATGTCATTGTTTGTATTCTAAAACATTTCAACTCAAATACTTCAGACCTGTTTCATAGTGATAAGCAGAAACACATTTCAATTTGAATCATGTTAAGACAGGATGTGATAATCCTTTATTAGTCCCACAGCAGGGACATTTGCAATGCTATTTAATGTTAATACCACCTATATACCTTCAATGTATACCTTCCATTTAGCAAGATAGCTAGTTCAGACAGCTTCTTCTTTTTCCCTCTTCGATAATCATTATTGAATGAAATGATGATTAGTCCTGAGAACAGCATGTCAGGGAGGAGTATTATGACTGACTAGCGCTCGCATGTTTAATACCAAACTGTTTGCATTATTTGTGTGTTGTTGTATTTTTACCACAGAGCGAAACCGGATGGACTCGATGGATCCTTTATCCCTGAAGAGGCCCTGCAGGGTCTGAAAAACAAAAGGAAACAAACCATCAGGTTCGTCTTCTCTCCAACATACTACTGAACAATCCAGGAATTAACAATAAAAAAAACAGGTTTAAAGTTCTAAAAACAGCAGTGAAGCTGTGGAGGCCAAATATTGGTGGTCTGGTGAAAACTGAGTTTGACATTATATCAATTTAAGGACACAGTTCCGGGGAAAGTCCCTGCGGTTGAAACGGGGCTAAAACAACATTTTGTAATGAAAAACAAGCTTCTAATTCTTCTGTCCTCTCTGTACCTTTCTGGTGCAGCCGATGGGCAGGTTGCCTACGAACACCGTCCTCTTCCCCTTTGTCACCTCCTCCTCTTTACTGGCCTTCAGCCTCTGCCTCTTCATCACCCACTTCTCCGCATCGTTCTCTCCGCTCGGCTCTGGCGCTTTCCTCTTCTTCGACTTCTTCGCGGGCGCCTCCGGCCCTCGCTCGTCCTCGTCTGCGTTCTGTAAACTGATTTCCCTGAAACCAACGGAGGAAGACGATGAAGAGGGATGAGAAGGACGAATGTTACAGATTCACGGAGGAGAAACAAATCCAAGAAATGGAGAAGGTTTTGTCATTTTTTACTAGACTAATTTAGATGACAAAACAATGATGATAGTCCATTCATCCATCAATTATCTGTAATCGCCTATCCCGTTCGGGGTTGTGGGGGGGCTGGAGCCGATCCCAGCTGACATTGGGCGAAGGCGGGGTGCACCCTGGACAGGTCGCCAGACTAGCACAGGGCTGACACATAGAGACAGACAACCATTCACACTCACATTCACACCTACGGGCAATTCAGAGTCCCAATAATGATAGTATTATATACAAATGCAAAGAAGAAAAATAGGAGAACGAGCAAAAACATAGAGGAAGAGGAGAAAACAGATAAGGAGGCAAGAAAGAAGAAGAAGACAGCTCCATGGATTAATGAATCGATCGATGGACTGATGTCAGTTTCTCCTCACCTGTTTTCCACCTGCTGGTCGGCTTCTGATTTCTCCTTAAGTGGCTTCTGCTTTTTCTTGCCGGGTTGACCTTTGACCCCTGGAGTTTCCTTCTGCTCCTCCTTTACTTCTGTGCTCTTCTGAACAGGCTGCCATTAAAACAGAACGAAAACAACCACATGGGACACGTTAAAGGTCAGTCTGGAGATATGTTATACTTTTCTTCATGTTCAAACTCAAACCAACAGTGAATGTATCTACTAACTCAATCCCACATACACCGTCCTGCTGCCACTAATACTCACTAGAGCACCACATGTGGATTAACACACCGCTGAAAATAGTCCCTAACAAATGCACTATTTCCTCCTCTATGTTTGTTTGATTAAAACTACAGTGAGCAGCTGTTTCAGGAAATTAGTGAGACTTTTTTAAACATGAAACTATATATTTGAGTTACCTTGGGTGCAGGCTGAAACAGGAGCGGTGCAGCCGGTGCAACGGTGCTGAATAAAGCCGACAGCGATCCGGAGGCTTTAGACTTCTTCTTGAACAAACTTCCTGACACCTGACCCACCACGTAGTCAGCTGCTGGTTGTTCCGGCGACGCCTCTTCACTGAAGACAGAAACACTGAAGTGAAGAAGGTACAGCATCCAGAAAACATGACAGAACAGCTGCTCTGAGGTGCCAGGATCCACTTATCATATTTATATAGCTGCTAAACTAAAGAGGGTGACACTTGTTACTAAAGGATCAGCTCTGAGTTCTCACATAATATCTTACAATTATTATATTAACAATATTAACATTATTGAAAGGAAAAGAAGCAAATCTTCACATTTATGAAGCTGTAACCATGAAATGTTTTTACATGAAAAATGACTTAAACCATCAAAATAGTTTCCAGTTAGTTTTCTGACAATCGACTAATTGATTAATTGATTAATCGTTTCATCTGTACTTGTAAACTATTGGGGTAACAAATCATATTTTAAAATCTTTAAATGTTTTGCCTGTAAAATTCTTAATTGGTAAAGTTACTAAAGCTGTCAGATAAATGTAGAAGAGTAGAAGTATAAAGTATAAAATGGAAATACTCAAGTAAAGTGCAAGTAGCTGAAATGTGTACTGCAGTAGTACATTCCACCACTACAGTAGTCTCCTGGTATAAACATGTGTTTACCTCTCAGAACACCACAGTCCTGAGATCACCAGTGTTATAGTTCAGCAAAATTAATAAATGAAACTGTGCAACAATGCTGTATAATTCCCTCTTTAATTGTCATGCTGTGAGTAGCTTTAGACTGAAGGGTACATTATATTATCTGGAACAAGCTCCCAGAAACCTGCAGGACCAACTCCAACTCTGAGTTCTCTTAAATCAAAGCTTAAAACTCTCCTGTTTGCTGCTGCCTTTTATTAAACCAGATAATGATCTTATACTGCACTAGAGCTTTTACTCTTGTGTGTTATACTCTATTTTAGCTTTTATTTTTAGCTTGTTTTTATTTTCTAATCTTTAATGTTTTTATAACTGTTTTAATTATGTCTTAATGTTCTTTTGCACTTTGTCTTAATGTTCTTGAATGTTTATGTAAAGCACTTTGAACTGCCCTGTTGCTGAAATGTGCTCTACAGATAAAGCTGGCTTGTCTATAAACAGAGGATGGATATAAATTTACACTTTTATTAATGATTTAAAAATAGCCATCTTCCAGACTGATGTTTAGTCTCAGTTACAAATTAATGTGAGGTCAGGAAAATGACGCAGATTATCATCAGACACGTTAATTTAGGAAATAAACATCAGGACAAACATGTGTAAACAAACCTCTTCTGGTCTGTCTTCTTCATTGTTACTCCCAAATGATTCCGGCGTCACTCCAAGACTGACTTCCGGTTTGTTCTATATGTTAAAACAAGTAATTTATCAGGTTAAACTGCAGCGATTACACGACTTTCTGCCACTTTACCAATAACACGGGAGTTATTACACACACACGTTCTCACGTTTTACTTACCAGCACACGACCCGTCCTACTGTGAATTATCTCCCTAAAGGAACACGGTCACAGCGGCACAATGGTTCCTTTTAGTTTTCATCGATAAACGTTTGATTTGACACCAACGAACTGAACACTTCAGGGAGTAAAAACAAAATACGTGTATGTTTTTTTTTACTCTACGTATTTATCATTAGTTATATATTTTAAATGTTTTGTGAGAACTTGTGCAACTTTGAAATCTGTCACTTCCGGTGAGCCAAAGATGTCAAATGTTTTGAGATAACTCCCCTCCGCTGAATTCTGAAGAAACCGTTTCGGTTTTGATCACAATAACTGCTCGTTCTGTGATGAACACATTGAAACTACAGACATTTATTTTATCAATGTATTTTTTGGTAATGCTTTCTCATATAATTTGCATTATTGGTTTTCCGCTAAATTTGTAAATCTTTCTAATCTAACAAATAAAAAAATAAAAAAACTTGTGCAACTTTGAAATCTGTCCTTTCCGGTGAGCCAGAGACGTCAGGAGTTTTGTGAGAACTTGTGCAGCTTTGAAATCTGTCCCTTCCGGTGAGACGTCCAATGTTTTGGGTTGTACCCGCGGCGTGAAGCTTCATCAGTTCAGAGGCTAGAAAACACCTCAAAAGCTCCACTTTAAAACGTCACAGGTGGCTTTATCTTTATATCTTTCTTTGTCAGTTGTACATTTAGGACTGTTTTTCACATTTGGGGTATAAACTGTAGAGCACAGTTATCGACTACCTAACGACGTGCTGTGATGGGAGGAGACGGAGCTTCGATGGGAGGAGATGACCAGACGGAGCCGGAGGACGCGGTGGGCAGGCGGGTCTTCTGCGACGAGGAGCGGGCCACGGTGCGGTATGTGGGCCCGGTGCCACCGACAGCAGGTAGGTTCACATCCTGGAGGTGTCAGATGATACGTTTCTCCCTCACTCATCCAGAGACAGAGGTGGAAGAAGAAGGAGGCCACTCAGTTACAAGTAGAAGTCTACAGAAGCATCAAGTAAAAGCCTTAAAGGTCCCATATTATAAAAAAGTGAGATTTTCATGTTTTTTATTATAAAGCAGGCTTAATATAGATACTGTGAAAGTATCTAAACACTCAGTCAACAGGGAAATACACACAGCCCGTATTCAGAAACTCTGCATTTGAAACAAGCTGTCAGGATTTCTGCCCATTTGTGATGTCACAAATATACAATATTTAGACCCTTGACACAATTTTAAACGCAAACATTCTAAATGTCTCCCAGTTTATTTCCTGGTTGCAGTGTATGTGAATGTCATCAGCTGACAGGAAGTAAACATGGACCCAAACTGTTGCCTAGCAACGCAATTCTGTTGCAGTTGCAATTCCGTCAAAACGGAGCGTTTCAGACAGAGGTTAAATACAGGTATATTCAGACAGACAGTATGAGGAAAATAAAGGTGTTTTTTTTTACATTACAGCATGTAAACATGTTCTAGTAGAAACACAAAATACAAGTATGAACCTGAAAATGAGCACGATATGGGTCCTTTAAAGGTTACATGTTATGCCCATTTTCAGGTTCATACTTGTATATTGTGTTTCCACTAGAACATGTTTACATGCTGTCATGTATCAAAAACATTTATTTTCCTCCTAACTGTCTGGCTGAAGTTACCCTGTATTCACCCTCTGTCTGAAACGCTCCGTTTTTAGCACATTTCAATGGACTTGCATTGCTAGGCAACAGCTTGGGTCCACGTTTACTTCCTGTCAGCTGATGATGTCATTCACATACACTGCAAGAACTAGGCCTATGGAAGGCAGCAGGGTCTGAAATGAACCTTTTTCCTCACCTGTCACTGTGGCAGGTCACTGAACATTTCTACCAGCCACTCATGTTTTTTGTCTGCCACTTCTGAAATCTAGGTAGAACACTTTAAAATTGTAAACACTGAGTCAGTGGTACCAGACAGTAGAATTATGGAATATATCATGTAATCTTAATGCATGACTATATTTAGTAACGCTTCATTTAACAGGTCTGCAAATTTCATGGTAATTAGGTGATAATTAGCAAGTAACCTATTTGAAATTTCTTTGGAATTACTGCCAAATTATTCCAATATTTACCTCAAAATTTATCAAAAAAATTACCTTATTATAAACATTATTTAATAATTCGATACTAAAATAGCATCTAATGGTTAAAATAGGTCCCTTAGGCTTGAGAAGCGGCTGCTCTTCATCGGAGGTGGAAAACCAAAACTAAAAGAAGACACTTCTGATCAGACACAAATCTCACCATTGTGACTTATTGTCTACACAAATGTAACCCGGTAGCTGATGTCATTAATGTCATGATTCAGGGAGTTTATCAAGACATTTTAAAGAAGTTATTTGCTAATTATTTACCAGCAGACATGGAAATAAAGTAGATCAATTAACTTTGTATTCTTTTCCTAGAAATGTGTTAAATTAATTACCAGCTATTGAGAAATAGTGGAATATAATTATTATAATGTTCTATAATTGTGTGTGTTTTGTGTGTTCAGGGCTGTGGCTCGGCGTTGAGTGGGATAACCCTGAGCGAGGCAAACACGACGGCAGCCACGAGGGAGTCCAGTACTTCACATGCAGGTAATTCAGAGTTGTTACTGTCATTTTAATGCCACATGAAACTACAAGCTGAAATTTGGCAAGTTATTATCCTCTCACACAAGTTCCATTGTAGTTCAGAAACGCAATATATGCACATTTCTGAATGCTCAGTGCATTCAAATTAAAAAAAATGTTATCCAATAGGAGACTTTTTTTTTTTTTTAAATGTTTGTTAGACTAAATAAGAAGTCTGATGACAAGTGATGAACTAGTTTTTGACATTTGATAGATTCAACAAATAGAAAAAGAATCAATAGCTCAATCCACAATATGGATATGAAAATATCTGAAATAAGTAAATGTTGTGTCCCTGATGGTTTTCTCTCCACTCTCTCAGACACCCAAAAGGAGGCTCCTTCGTCCGTCCAGAGAAGGTGAGCTTCGGAGTGGACTACCTGACCGTAGTGCAACAGCTGTACCAGATCGACTCCGAGGAGGTGCTGAGTGAGACGATCTCCATCTCCTCCAAGAAACTCAAGTGGGCGGGCTTCGAGGAGCGCAGGTACGATGCTCATCAGACAGTTTTTGCACGATCTGTTTTAATCTCTCCTGGGAGGTTATCTGAGGATTCATACTGCTGCTGTTCTATATATTCAGACCTCTGCAGATAGTCAGGGTACTGAGCAGCTGCAGGTGGCCGGGCAGTAGACGTAGCAGGCAAAGAGAAAGGAAGAGCATGAATTAATAACAGATTCTCCAAAGAGTTAAACAGGATAGAGGTCTTCACAGGTCCAAATTTGAAACTCAGCATCAAAATGTGTGTAGATTTAACCCTCCTGTTGTGTTCCGGTCAACGTTCTCTCTCTGAAAAATGTAGTTATTTAATCTGATTGTTTTAAGATTCCATGACTTTGTCCACACAGTGCATCTGAACACACTTAATAAGGTTTGATAATTTGATAAATAGACACACAGAATATTATCCAGACCAAGAGACAACCATTGGTTATGTACTTTCTTTACTAATAAAATCCTACCGGTCAGTTTGACTGGCAACACAACAGATGTTATGTTGAACAACTATTTAAACATTTTAAATGGCTTCAAAACAGTTGTCCTTCTTAAACTTTGACTCAAATGTTTCTGTGATTAGAAAGCACAATATGTTTCTTCTGAGTATTTGTTATAGTCAAAATATTCCATACATTTTTAAATGAGTTATATGAGATCAGGTCAATGAGGTCTACAGCCCATAAATTACAAATAGAAGTTCAAAACTTGTAATGCTCACAAGAACACAAGTTGATAAAAACATCTAACACAACATTAGGTGATAATATATGTATTACTATGAATTTTTAATCAGCTATAATAGGGCGGTCATTTTAGACCAGGAACACAAAAGTAATTAACATGAAACAAACACAACAGGAGGATTAAACAGGTTCCTGTTTCAGTGTCACATGCACAATAATGCAGCCTATAACAAGCTGGAATTAACAGCTGCAACACGTTGCTTTAGTAAAGCTCTTCTTCAAACTTCACAATAGAAATAGAAGGTTAGTCTAGGGTTAGCTGTGTTGGAATATCAACTGGACATACTATGGGCTGACAAATTACAGTTACAGAGTAAAAACATAATGAAAATACAACATAGACAGTCAGTATTCTCCACAGTATTCTCCCCTGCCATGCTAAACTGTGGGGACATTGACTAAATGGAAGTTTGAATAATTTATTCTTCTTTTGGTTCCAAAACTATTTCAAATGTAAATAATACATTTGGCGTCTGATTTATAATTTTTTTTTTTATCTCTGTTAACGTAGTTATTATCAAAGGAAAGAAGAAACACGAGAATGTAACAGCTGATTACAAACTTTTAACGTTATACTTAATTTATCAAATGACCTATTATTGTACAGATTATTCCATCTGGCTTTTATTTGGTTTGTTGGCCATTAGTTGAGGCTCTTATTTAAATCCTGGCTTTACTTGGAGACTTTATGTCACAGCTTTTGCACTATAAGGTCAAAAATCATGGATCATATTCTAGCAGTGTGGATAGAGATCTGTGTAACTGGAGAGGAGAAGGTAACATTATTAAATAGGTCAGGGCTCAGGGATCAATTTGTTTTTTTAATTTTCTTTTTTCTTTTGTCTTGACAGTTTCGAGAGTCTTCCAACAGTGTTGCTGAGTCACAGTGAAGTGAACGGGCCCGGTGATGATGGAGAAATCAGGAAAACAACGCCAAGTATCTTTTTACAGTCCCATCAGGCCTCATCTGGCTGTACAAACAAAATACTTCCTGATATGAATTCATATTTTAGACGTTGCTGGTAGTCTGTATTCGTCATTCAAAAAGGGAAACTGGAAGACCGAGGACTGCAGATATTCAAGCCGTTGTTATGATACGTACATGAAACAAACTGTCCCGACCGCCGACTGTCGGCTTGGTGTGTCAGGGCCTTAAGACTGTTGCCTCTGTCAAGTTGTGATTGTTGGTGACTGTTGGCAGTGTGAATAACCGTGTGCTCAGTGAGTCCTTAACAGCCGTGATCAGACGTGCAGAGGTTGGACCTGAGTAGGACTCTGCTGTCCTGCTGGGAGGACGTGGCTGCCATCACTCAGCAGCTGGACAAACTGAAGGAACTAGAGCTCAGGTACAGAGTCCGCTGACTGTGTGTGAGTTTTATTCTCTCCTTCCACTGAACGCTTCATCTTGTTTTATTTTTTAGCAACAACACACTGCGTTTGCCCTCTGACCTCTCCGCTCACTGCCAGGCTTTCTGCAGCCTCAGAGTCCTCGCCCTCAGCAGCTGTGACCTCACCTGGCCACAGGTACACCTTTCTGTACTGAACAGCACACACAGTGTACATGTCTGTGTTCACCTGTTCATCATCATCAGGGTCACTTTAGAAATCCTGTTACATTTCCACCTTCAGAGGAAAAGATTGGAAAGAGTGTTTTGTTTTTTTATTGGTACTCAAATATTTGTTTCTAAATACATTATTAATATACACAAATATTTATATTATATAAATAAATAAGAGTAAATAAAACATTTATATAAAACCTAAATATTCGTATTTACACATATTCTCTATTATGTGTACAGTATGTATAATTGCAATTTCTATATAGAAAATATAAATTATACAAACTATTGAAAAAATCTAAATCAAAATATATAACCTGTACATGATATGTACAGGTTTATATCTGTATTTAATTAATTTACATACTGAAATTAAATTATTAATCCATTATTATAATTTATCATTAATTAAATTAATATTTAATTAAAATAATAATAAATAATTATTTATTCATTGATATAATATATATGTAAAAAAGCATAGATATGTATATTACCAGTATTTATGAATACTGTGTATTTAATTATGCATGTATTTGTTTGGGGTAAAAAAAATATGTAGGTATGTATTATATTTGTATGTTTACATATTTAATTAATTGGAATGTATTTGCTTATTTATGTACTACAATATTTATTAATTATTTATCTGTCTTCTTACCTTCCACTACACATCACATTAACCTTTTTTTGAAAGAATAAATATCTTTTATATTATTGATA